>NC_140169.1:8404004-8459004 GCF_963971535.1 Notolepis coatsorum
GGCTCCCCATTGCTGCACGAATCCGCTTCAAGGCCCTCGACCTAGCATACCGTGCGGCAAAGGGAACCGCTCCCGCCTACCTCCGGTCAATGGTCTCTAACTACACACCCTCAAGACCCCTACGCTCTGCATCTTCTGGCCGCCTCAGACCTACTCCTATCCAAGCTCCGGGAGGGTCATCAAAGAGAAGTCGCCTATTCTCAGTCCTTGCCCCACAATGGTGGAATGAACTACCCACCCCAGTTAGGACAGCCGAATCACGTCCAATCCTTCGCCGTCGACTAAAGACGCACTTCTTCAACCATTATCTGAATTTAAAAAAAAAACAAAAAAAAAAAAAATCTAACCCTAACTAACCGTACTGTCATGCACTTGTCCTAATAAACTAACCTACACTGTAGCACTCAACACTTTGATGAACATTGTTGCTCAGCTGATAGAGTTGTGCCCTTCCTGATGACTTGTCGTACAGAACTTGTAAGTCGCTTTGGATAAAAGCGTCAGCTAAATGACTAAATGTAAATGTAAATGTAAATCTTTTAACCTAGAAAAGCACACTGGCAACACACACAATCAACTCTCTACCACCACCTACAGGTTGAGAGCAGGTAGCTAGTATAATGTAGTACTAGTATTATCTCTAGGACAAGTATAATGTACGCTTACTAGCGTACTGCATGTAAGACTAATAGTATGTAGGACTAGTATAATGTAGTAATAGTATTATGTAGTACTACAGTAGTATCGTGTATGCCTACTATCTTACTGCATGTACGACTATTATCCTGTAGTACTAATACAAGAAAGTACTCATATTATGTAAAACGAAAGTAATATTATGTAGTACTACTACCATCCAGTACTAGTACAATTTAGGACCAGTAGCATGTATTACTAGTATCATGTAGTACTAGTGTCATGTAGTACTAGTATCATATAGTACTAGTATCATGCAGTACTAGTATCATGTAGTACTAGTATCATGCAGTACTAGTATCATGTAGTACTAGTATATTGTAGTACTAGTATCATGTAGTACTAGTATCATGTAGTACTAGTATCATGCAGTACTAGTATCATGTAGTACTAGTATCATGTAGTACTGGTATCATGTAGTACTAGTATCATGCAGTACTAGTATCATGTAGTACTAGTATCATGCAGTACTAGTATCATGTAGTACTAGTATATTGTAGTACTAGTATCATGTAGTACTAGTATCATGCAGTACTAGTATCATGTAGTACTAGTATCATGCAGTACTAGTATCATGTAGTACTAGTATCATGTAGTACTAGTATATTGTAGTACTAGTATCATGCAGTACTAGTATCATGTAGTACTAGTATATTGTAGTACTAGTATCATGTAGTACTAGTATATTGTAGTACTAGTGTCATGTAGTACTAGTATCATGTAGTACTAGTATATTGTAGTACTAGTATCATGTAGTACTAGTGTCATGTAGTACTAGTATCATGTAGTACTAGTATATTGTAGTACTAGTATCATGTAGTACTAGTATCATGTAGTACTAGTAGCATGTAGTACTAGTATCATGTAGTACTAGTATCATGTAGTACTAGTAGCATGTAGTACTAGTATCATGTAGTACTAGTATCATGTAGTACTAGTATCATGCAGTACTAGTATCATGTAGTACTAGTATCATGCAGTACTAGTATCATGTAGTACTAGTATATTGTAGTACTAGTATCATGTAGTACTAGTATCATGTAGTACTAGTATCATGCAGTACTAGTATCATGTAGTACTAGTATAGTGTAGTACTAGTATCATGTAGTACTAGTGTCATGTAGTACTAGTATCATGCAGTACTAGTATCATGTAGTACTAGTATCATGTAGTACTAGTATCATGTAGTACTAGTATCATGCAGTACTAGTATCATGTAGTACTAGTATCATGCAGTACTAGTATCATGTAGTACTAGTATATTGTAGTACTAGTATCATGTAGTACTAGTATATTGTAGTACTAGTATCATGTAGTACTAGTATATTGTAGTACTAGTGTCATGTAGTACTAGTATCATGTAGTACTGGTATCATGTAGTACTAGTATCATGTAGTACTAGTATCATGTAGTACTAGTATCATGTAGTACTAGTATCATATAGTACTAGTATCATGTAGTACTGGTATCATATAGTACTGGTATCATGTAGTACTAGTATCATATAGTACTAGTATCATGTAGTACTAGTATCATATAGTACTGGTATCATGTAGTACTAGTATCATGTAGTACTAGTATCATATAGTACTAGTATCATATAGTACTAGTATCATGTAGTACTAGTATCATATAGTACTGGTATCATGTAGTACTAGTATCATGTCGTACTAGTATCATGTAGTACTAGTATCATGTAGTACTAGTATCATATAGTACTGGTATCATGTAGTACTAGTATCATGTAGTACTAGTATCATATAGTACTAGTATCATATAGTACTAGTATCATGTAGTACTAGTATCATATAGTACTGGTATCATGTAGTACTAGTATCATGTAGTACTAGTATCATGTAGTACTGGTATCATGTAGTACTAGTATCATGTAGTACTGGTATCATGTAGTACTAGTGTCATGTAGTACTAGTATCATGTAGTACTGGTATCATGTAGTACTGGTATCATGTAGTACTAGTATCATGTAGTACTGGTATCATGTAGTACTAGTGTCATGTAGTACTAGTATCATGTAGTACTGGTATCATGTAGTACTGGTATCATGTAGTACTAGTATCATGTAGTACTAGTATATTGTAGTACTAGTATAATGTAGTACTAGTATATTGTAGTACTAGTATCATGTAGTACTAGTATATTGTAGTACTGGTATCATGTAGTATTGGTATCATGTAGTACTAGTATCATGTAGTACTAGTATAATGTAGTACTAGTATATTGTAGTACTGGTATCATGTAGTACTAGTATCATGCAGTACTAGTATAATGTAGTACTAGTATCATATAGTACTGGTATCATGTAGTACTGGTATCATGTAGTACTAGTATCATGTAGTACTAGTATCATGTAGTACTGGTATCATGTAGTACTAGTATCATGTAGTACTAGTATCATGTAGTACTAGTATCATGTAGTACTAGTATCATGTAGTACTAGTATCATGCAGTACTAGTATCATGTAGTACTAGTATCATGCAGTACTAGTATCATGTAGTACTAGTATATTGTAGTACTAGTATCATGTAGTACTAGTATCATGTAGTACTAGTATCATGCAGTACTAGTATCATGTAGTACTAGTATATTGTAGTACTAGTATCATGTAGTACTAGTGTCATGTAGTACTAGTATCATGCAGTACTAGTATCATGTAGTACTAGTATCATGTAGTACTAGTATCATGTAGTACTAGTATCATGCAGTACTAGTATCATGTAGTACTAGTATATTGTAGTACTAGTATCATGCAGTACTAGTATCATGTAGTACTAGTATATTGTAGTACTAGTATCATGTAGTACTAGTATATTGTAGTACTAGTGTCATGTAGTACTAGTATCATGTAGTACTGGTATCATGTAGTACTAGTATCATGTAGTACTAGTATCATGTAGTACTAGTATCATGTAGTACTAGTATCATATAGTACTAGTATCATGTAGTACTGGTATCATATAGTACTGGTATCATGTAGTACTAGTATCATATAGTACTAGTATCATGTAGTACTAGTATCATATAGTACTGGTATCATGTAGTACTAGTATCATGTAGTACTAGTATCATATAGTACTAGTATCATATAGTACTAGTATCATGTAGTACTAGTATCATATAGTACTGGTATCATGTAGTACTAGTATCATGTAGTACTAGTATCATATAGTACTAGTATCATATAGTACTAGTATCATATAGTACTGGTATCATGTAGTACTAGTATCATGTAGTACTAGTATCATGTAGTACTAGTATCATGTAGTACTGGTATCATGTAGTACTAGTATCATGTAGTACTAGTATCATGTAGTACTGGTATCATGTAGTACTAGTGTCATGTAGTACTCGTATCATGTAGTACTAGTATCATGTAGTACTAGTATATTGTAGTACTAGTATAATGTAGTACTAGTATATTGTAGTACTAGTATCATGTAGTACTAGTATATTGTAGTACTGGTATCATGTAGTACTGGTATCATGTAGTACTAGTATAATGTAGTACTAGTATATTGTAGTACTGGTATCATGTAGTACTAGTATCATGCAGTACTAGTATAATGTAGTACTAGTATCATATAGTACTGGTATCATGTAGTACTGGTATCATGTAGTACTAGTATCATGTAGTACTAGTATCATGTAGTACTGGTATCATGTAGTACTAGTATCATGTAGTACTAGTATCATGTAGTACTAGTATCATGTAGTACTAGTATAATGTAGTACTAGTATCATGTAGTACTAGTATCATGCAGTACTAGTATCATGTAGTACTAGTATATTGTAGTACTAGTATCATGTAGTACTAGTATCATGCAGTACTGGTATCATGTAGTACTAGTATCATGTAGTACTGGTATCATGTAGTACTAGTATCATGTAGTACTAGTATCATGTAGTACTAGTATCATGTAGTACTGGTATCATGTAGTACTGGTATCATGCAGTACTAGTATCATGTAGTACTAGTATCATGTAGTACTAGTATCATGTAGTACTAGTATCATGTAGTACTGGTATCATGTAGTACTAGTATCATGTAGTACTGGTATCATGTAGTACTAGTATCATGTAGTACTAGTATCATGTAGTACTGGTATCATGTAGTACTAGTATCATGTAGTACTAGTATCATGTAGTACTAGTAGCATGTAGTACTGGTATCATGTAGTACTAGTATCATGTAGTACTAGTATCATGTAGTACTAGTATCATATAGTACTAGTATCATGCAGTACTAGTATCATGTAGTACTAGTAGCATGTAGTACTGGTATCATGTAGTACTAGTATCTTGTAGTACTAGTATCATGTAGTACTAGTATCATGTAGTACTGGTATCATGTAGTACTAGTATCATGTAGTACTAGTATCATGTAGTACTAGTATCATGTAGATACTATCATGTAGTACTAGTATCATGTAGTACTAGTATCATGTAGTACTAGTATCATGTAGTACTAGTATCATGTAGTACTAGTATCATGTAGTACTGGTATCATGTAGTACTGGTATCATGTAGTACTAGTATAATGTAGTACTAGTATATTGTAGTACTGGTATCATGTAGTACTAGTATCATGTAGTACTGGTATCATGTAGTACTAGTATAATGTAGTACTAGTATAATGTAGTACTGGTATCATGTAGTACTGGTATCATGTAGTACTGGTATATTGTAGTACTGGTATCATGTAGTACTAGTATAATGTAGTACTAGTATATTGTAGTACTAGTATCATGTAGTACTGGTATCATGTAGTACTGGTATCATGTAGTACTAGTATAATGTAGTACTAGTATAATGTAGTACTGGTATCATGTAGTACTGGTATCATGTAGTACTGGTATATTGTAGTACTGGTATCATGTAGTACTAGTATAATGTAGTACTAGTATATTGTAGTACTAGTATCATGTAGTACTGGTATATTGTAGTACTGGTATCATGTAGTACTAGTATAATGTAGTACTAGTATAATGTAGTACTGGTATCATGTAGTACTGGTATCATGTAGTACTGGTATATTGTAGTACTGGTATCATGTAGTACTAGTATAATGTAGTACTAGTATATTGTAGTACTAGTATCATGTAGTACTGGTATCATGTAGTACTGGTATCATGTAGTACTAGTATCATGTAGTACTGGTATCATGTAGTACTAGTATAATGTAGTACTAGTATAATGTAGTACTAGTATCATGTAGTACTAGTATCATGTAGTACTAGTATAATGTAGTACTAGTATATTGTAGTACTAGTATCATGTAGTACTAGTATCATGTAGTACTAGTATCATGTAGTACTAGTATCATGTAGTACTGGTATCATGTAGTACTAGTATCATGTAGTACTAGTATCATGTAGTACTAGTATCATGTAGTACTAGTATCATGTAGTACTAGTATAATGTAGTACTAGTATATTGTAGTACTAGTATATTGTAGTACTAGTATCATATAGTACTAGTATATTGTAGTACTAGTATATTGTAGTACTAGTATCATATAGTACTAGTATCATGTAGTACTGGTATCATGTAGTACTAGTATCATGTAGTACTGGTATCATGTAGTACTAGTATCATGTAGTACTAGTATCATGTAGTACTAGTATCATGTAGTACTAGTATCATGTAGTACTAGTATCATGTAGTACTAGTATCATGTAGTACTGGTATCATGTAGTACTAGTATCATGTAGTACTGGTATCATGTAGTACTAGTATCATGTAGTACTGGTATCATGTAGTACTGGTATCATGTAGTACTGGTATCATGTAGTACTAGTATCATGCAGTACTAGTATCATGTAGTACTAGTATCATGTAGTACTAGTATCATGTAGTACTAGTAGCATGCAGTACTGGTATCATGTAGTACTGGTATCATGTAGTACTGGTATCATGTAGTACTAGTATCATGTAGTACTGGTATCATGTAGTACTAGTATATTGTAGTACTAGTATATTGTAGTACTAGTATAATGTAGTACTGGTATCATGTAGTACTGGTATCATGTAGTACTAGTATCATGTAGTACTGGTATCATGTAGTACTAGTATAATGTAGTACTAGTATATTGTAGTACTAGTATATTGTAGTACTAGTATCATATAGTACTAGTATCATGTAGTACTGGTATCATGTAGTACTAGTATCATGTAGTACTGGTATCATGTAGTACTGGTATCATGTAGTACTAGTATCATATAGTACTAGTATCATGTAGTACTAGTATCATGTAGTACTAGTATCATGTAGTACTAGTATCATGTAGTACTAGTATCATGTAGTACTAGTATATTGTAGTACTAGTATAATGTAGTACTGGTATCATGTAGTACTGGTATCATGTAGTACTAGTATAATGTAGTACTGGTATCATGTAGTACTAGTATAATGTAGTACTAGTATATTGTAGTACTAGTATATTGTAGTACTAGTATCATATAGTACTAGTATCATGTAGTACTGGTATCATGTAGTACTAGTATCATGTAGTACTGGTATCATGTAGTACTGGTATCATGTAGTACTAGTATCATGTAGTACTGGTATCATGTAGTACTAGTATCATGTAGTACTAGTATCATGTAGTACTAGTATCATGTAGTACTGGTATCATGTAGTACTGGTATCATGTAGTACTAGTATATTGTAGTACTAGTATAATGTAGTACTAGTATATTGTAGTACTAGTATATTGTAGTACTAGTATCATATAGTACTAGTATCATGTAGTACTGGTATCATGTAGTGCTAGTATCATGTAGTACTGGTATCATGTAGTACTGGTATCATGTAGTACTAGTATCATGTAGTACTGGTATCATGTAGTACTGGTATCATGTAGTACTAGTATCATGTAGTACTAGTATCATATAGTACTAGTATCATGTAGTACTAGTATCATGTAGTACTAGTATCATGTAGTACTAGTATATTGTAGTACTAGTATAATGTAGTACTAGTATCATGTAGTACTAGTATCATGTAGTACTAGTATATTGTAGTACTAGTATAATGTAGTACTAGTATATTGTAGTACTAGTATATTGTAGTACTAGTATCATATAGTACTAGTATCATGTAGTACTGGTATCATGTAGTACTAGTATCATGTAGTACTGGTATCATGTAGTACTGGTATCATGTAGTACTAGTATCATGTAGTACTGGTATCATGTAGTACTGGTATCATGTAGTACTAGTATCATGTAGTACTAGTATCATATAGTACTAATCATGTAGTACTAGTATCATGTAGTACTAGTATATTGTAGTACTAGTATCATGTATTACTAGTATAATGTAGTACTAGTATATTGTAGTACTAGTATATTGTAGTACTAGTATCATAGTACTAGTATCATGTAGTACTGGTATCATGTAGTACTAGTATCATGTAGTACTAGTATATTGTAGTACTAGTATCATGTAGTACTAGTATAATGTAGTACTAGTATATTGTAGTACTAGTATATTGTAGTACTAGTATCATATAGTACTAGTATATTGTAGTACTAGTATCATATAGTACTAGTATCATGTAGTACTGGTATCATGTAGTGCTAGTATCATGTAGTACTGGTATCATGTAGTACTGGTATCATGTAGTACTAGTATCATGTAGTACTGGTATCATGTAGTACTGGTATCATGTAGTACTAGTATCATGTAGTACTAGTATCATATAGTACTAGTATCATGTAGTACTAGTATCATGTAGTACTAGTATCATGTAGTACTAGTATATTGTAGTACTAGTATAATGTAGTACTAGTATATTGTAGTACTAGTATATTGTAGTACTAGTATCATATAGTACTAGTATCATGTAGTACTGGTATCATGTAGTACTAGTATCATGTAGTACTGGTATCATGTAGTACTGGTATCATGTAGTACTAGTATCATGTAGTACTGGTATCATGTAGTACTGGTATCATGTAGTACTAGTATCATGTATTACTAGTATAATGTAGTACTAGTATATTGTAGTACTAGTATATTGTAGTACTAGTATCATATAGTACTAGTATCATGTAGTACTGGTATCATGTAGTACTAGTATCATGTAGTACTAGTATATTGTAGTACTAGTATCATGTAGTACTAGTATAATGTAGTACTAGTATATTGTAGTACTAGTATATTGTAGTACTAGTATCATATAGTACTAGTATCATGTAGTACTGGTATCATGTAGTACTAGTATCATGTAGTACTGGTATCATGTAGTACTGGTATCATGTAGTACTAGTATCATGTAGTACTGGTATCATGTAGTACTGGTATCATGTAGTACTAGTATCATGTAGTACTAGTATCATATAGTACTAGTATCATGTAGTACTAGTATCATATAGTACTAGTATCATGTAGTACTAGTATCATGTAGTACTAGTATCATGTAGTACTAGTATATTGTAGTACTAGTATAATGTAGTACTAGTATCATGTAGTACTGGTATCATGTAGTACTAGTATCATGTAGTACTGGTATCATGTAGTACTGGTATCATATAGTACTAGTATCATGTAGTACTGGTATCATGTAGTACTGGTATCATGTAGTACTAGTATCATGTAGTACTGGTATCATGTAGTACTGGTATCATGTAGTACTAGTATCATGTAGTACTGGTATCATGTAGTACTGGTATCATATAGTACTAGTATCATGTAGTACTGGTATCATGTAGTACTGGTATCATGTAGTACTAGTATCATGTAGTACTGGTATCATGTAGTACTGGTATCATGTAGTACTAGTATCATGTAGTACTAGTATCATATAGTACTAGTATCATGTAGTACTAGTATCATGTAGTACTAGTATCATGTAGTACTAGTATATTGTAGTACTAGTATAATGTAGTACTAGTATATTGTAGTACTAGTATATTGTAGTACTAGTATCATATAGTACTAGTATCATGTAGTACTGGTATCATGTAGTACTAGTATCATGTAGTACTGGTATCATGTAGTACTGGTATCATGTAGTACTAGTATCATGTAGTACTGGTATCATGTAGTACTGGTATCATGTAGTACTAGTATCATGTAGTACTAGTATCATATAGTACTAGTATCATGTAGTACTAGTATCATGTAGTACTAGTATCATGTAGTACTAGTATATTGTAGTACTAGTATCATGTATTACTAGTATAATGTAGTACTAGTATATTGTAGTACTAGTATATTGTAGTACTAGTATCATATAGTACTAGTATCATGTAGTACTGGTATCATGTAGTACTAGTATCATGTAGTACTAGTATATTGTAGTACTAGTATCATGTAGTACTAGTATAATGTAGTACTAGTATATTGTAGTACTAGTATATTGTAGTACTAGTATCATATAGTACTAGTATCATGTAGTACTGGTATCATGTAGTACTAGTATCATGTAGTACTGGTATCATGTAGTACTGGTATCATGTAGTACTAGTATCATGTAGTACTGGTATCATGTAGTACTGGTATCATGTAGTACTAGTATCATGTAGTACTAGTATCATATAGTACTAGTATCATGTAGTACTAGTATCATATAGTACTCGTATCATGTAGTACTAGTATCATGTAGTACTAGTATCATGTAGTACTAGTATATTGTAGTACTAGTATAATGTATTACTAGTATCATGTAGTACTGGTATCATGTAGTACTAGTATCATGTAGTACTGGTATCATGTAGTACTGGTATCATATAGTACTAGTATCATGTAGTACTGGTATCATGTAGTACTGGTATCATGTAGTACTAGTATATTGTAGTCATGTACTAGAACTCCAGCTGGGACTTGAGGACACCGAGCATGTAAGACGTGCTTTTCGCCGCTCCGCCGTTTTGTGACAAACTTCAATTATAAATAGTCCTTTAACTACGTTTTTTCTTTTTGGACTTTGGACACTGGACAACGTATGTTCATCTACCAGTCAGGCAGACTTTTCGACACTTTAAATCGTCCATGGGTCCTGTTAAACCCAAATTAAGGACGACGCGTGCAGGACAACAAACAATCTTTGATCAGCCACCCGGGCCACCCCCACCGCACGCGCCAGCTGCTAACATGACCAGCGGCAGCGCCTTTGATCTAGGGGCCTTACAATCAATGCTGAACTCGCTGAAGGAAGATATTTGTGGCAGAATTGACTCATCGGCAACTAACCTGAGAGCTGAAATCCTTGCAGTGCGCACGGAGCTGGTGAATATTACTGAACCATTGCTGCTGAAAATAAATGAACACGGGCAAACTATCTGCGAGTTGGAACGTGTGACGAGCGACCACAGTGACCAGCTCTCCTCGCTTGACTCCACTGTTAAGGAGCTCACGTCACAGGTGAAATTACTAACCGACAAATGTGAGGACCTAGAGGGGAGATCGAGGAGGAACAACCTTCGACTCGTGGGGATACCTGAGGGCTCGGAGGGTCCGCGGCCAACGGAATTCATCGGCCGCCTACTCAAGAACCTACTGGGCCTGGATGATGAGCCCCTACTCGACAGAGCCCATCGCACTTTGCGGGCTAAACCCAAAGAGGGAGAGACGCCTCGTCCGCTCATCATCAGGGTCCACTTCTTTCATCTCCCGAACGAAATCCTACGTCGGGCCAGCGCGACCTCCCGTGACACCCCTCTACTCTTCCAAGGCAAAAGGCTCTCTATTTTCCCTGATTACACCGGCGCTGTTTCCAAGAAGAGGGCTGCGTTTGGAGGAGTGAAACGTGAACTCCATGCCTGTCCTGGTATCACGTTTGGGCTGATGTTTCCTGCGGTTCTGAACATCACTCTGCCGAGTGGTTCAACGCACACGTTTGAAGACCCGGCCGCCGCCTCGACTTTCATAAACACTAAACTCAGAAAAGCGGTTCCCCAGACTGTAACCATCAGCTGAACGGCAAGTTCATAATTCATGTCCATATGACTGAGCATATACAGACTATTTCATTTTGGGACTACGATATTTCACAATATTAACATTTGTCACTTAACCACGGAAGGGGTGGTGTTTATCTTTAGAGTTAGTAATAGTGGGTTATGCGCGCGTCCAATTTGAGGAGACGCATCAGCATGGGAGGGAGGGGGAGGGGGGAGGGAAGGGTTTGTTTACATTTACAGTTATTTTTGTGCGATGTTTATACTGTTGTTGCTTTTTCTATGACTTGGCCACTGCACAAAAAAAATACTATTAGGACATACTTTTCGATGTTACTCATTGTACACTCAACACCAGTCTATGACTCAACCTAAAACCTCACAGCAGATTGGAGGAGTGGTCAAATTTACTAGTTGGAATTGTAAGGGCTTAAATCAGCCAATCAAACGTAGTAAAGTACTGGGGCATCTTCAGAATTTGGGGGTTCATATAGCTTTCCTTCAGGAAACTAATTTCAAGCTATCTGATTATACCAGACTACGTAAACGATGGGTTGGCCAAGTGTACCACTCATCATTTCAGAGCAGAGCTAGAGGTGTGGCAATTTTAATCCACAAATCAATAAATTTTATTTGCTCAGATGTTCTCTCTGACCCAAATGGTAGATTTGTGCTGGTAACTGGAAAGCTCTGTGGCACCCCAGTGATTATGCTTAATATCTACGGCCCTAACTGGGACAATAGCTCATTTTTTAGATCTGTGTTCTCTTCGATACCTGACCTCTCCACACATTATCTGATATTAGGAGGGGACTTCAATTGCTGGCTTAATCCATCATTGGATCGCTCATCTAACAGAAATGCAGTACTTTCAAGCTCTGCTAAAACCATTCAATCTTTTATGGAAGAGTTTTCACTTTCAGACCCTTGGCGTTTTCACAACCCATCTAGCAGAGCATACTCATTCTTCTCTCATGTTCATCACACCTTCACTCGTATTGATTATTTCTTGATCGACAATCGGCTCATCTCATCAGTATTATCTTGCTCATATGATGCTATTGTCATATCGGACCACTCTCCAGTTCTAATGGAACTACAAATTAGGGGATGTGATAACACCCGACCACCCTGGCGACTGAATACTTGTTTGTTATCGAACGAAGATTTTGTTACTTTTATTTCCAAGCAGATAGATTTTTTTTGGATATCAATAAGACGCCTGGGATCTCAGCTTCCTTACTATGGGAGACACTGAAGGCATACTTAAGGGGGGAAATTATTTCTTACTGCACTTATGAGACTAGAGCCAGAAAGAAGAAATTAGATAATTTAACCAAACAGATCACTCAGATTGACAACGTTTACTCTATCGCTCCATCACCTGATTTATATAAGGAACGCCTATTGTTACAAGCAGAATTCGATACTCTGACTACCACCCATACCGAAAAATTACTATTCAAATCCAGATACAATTACTATGAACACGGAGATAAGGCGAATAAACTATTAGCTCATCAATTAAGACAGGCATCAGCTTCGCATCAAATACCACAAATCCAAACTTCAACAGGCAGAACTACAGATCCCAAAGAAATTAATGAACAATTTAAAAACTTCTACTCATCTCTCTATGCTGCAGAACAACCCACTGACCCGTCTGCCTTTAGCAACTTTTTTGACTCTCTTGATATTCCTAAAGTTGACTCCGACTCAGTGGTGAAACTGGAGGAGCCTATCACAATAGAGGAGATTGAAGAGGCTGCTCACAACATGCAGGCAGGTAAATGCCCAGGCCCCGATGGTTACCCAATCGAATTCTATAGGAAGTTTTTTGGCAAATTGGTGCCACTTCTTATTGATATGTACAATGAATCCTTCTGCTGTTTTAAATTGCCCCATACACTCACTCAGGCCACAATTTCCTTAATCTTGAAGAAGAACAGAGACCCTCTCCTATGTGGGAGCTACCGTCCTATAAGTTTGCTATCCGTGGATTTAAAGCTTCTTTCCAAACTACTATCTATGCGCTTAGAATCGGTACTACCCTCTATTATTTCCCCAGATCAGACTGGATTCATAAAAAAACGATACTCTTCTTTTAACACTAGACGGCTTCTTAATATCATGTATAATCCCTCTTCTTCCTCAATATCAGAAGCTGTGATCTCACTAGATGCCGAGAAGGCTTTTGACCGGGTGGAGTGGAGCTACCTATTCTACACCATGGAGAGATTTGGCTTGGGTAAAACATTTATCACTTGGGTGAAACTGCTTTATACCTCCCCTATAGCCTCAGTCAGAACCAACAACACACATTCTGAATATTTCCCTCTCTTTCGCTCTACTCGGCAAGGCTGCAATTTGAGTCCCTTATTATTTAATATCGCAATAGAACCATTGGCCATTGCTCTCAGATCAAATCCTAACATAACTGGTATTCATAGGTTTGGCATCGAACAGAAGACTTCACTTTATGCGGATGACTTGCTTTTATATGTATCGAATCTCTCTGTCTCTATTCCAGCTGCCCTTGATGTTTTCAGTTCATTCGGTGCAATATCAGGATATAAACTAAACTTAGATAAAAGTGAGCTATTCCCTCTGAATGCTGAAGGTCGAAATTACCCCTTACATACTTTGCCCTTTAAAATTTCCCCACTTGGCTTCACATATCTTGGCATTCGTTTCACAGACAAATTTAAGGATTTATTTAAATCTAACTTCTCCCCTTTGTTAAGCAAACTGCATAAAGACTTTGAACGATGGTCGCTATTACCCCTGTCCTTAACGGCACGAGTCAACTCAGTTAAAATGAACTCCCTGCCAAAATTCTCATACCTTTTTCAATGTTTACCCATCTTTCTCACACAAGCATTCTTCCAGAAAATTGACAGTTTGGTGTCGCAGTTCATCTGGAATAGGAGAGTCCCTAGGCTCGGTAAAGCCCTCCTACAAAGACCAAAGCCTCTGGGAGGGATGGCTCTGCCCAATTTTAAATTCTATTATTGGGCAGCCAACTTTAGAGCACTACAACATTGGGCAAGGTTTGAAGACACACCTTCATCCCCTGTATGGTTGCTTTTGGAATCCTCTTCTTCCAGCCCTGCCTCACTGGCTGCTCTGGCTCACGCACCTCTACCTTTTCCCACCTCTCCCTATTCTAAAAATATCATTGTCAAATCAACACTCAGGATATGGAACCAGTTCAGACGACATTTTGGCTTACAATCTTTTTCTTTACTAGCTCCAATTACAGCTAACCCTGTTTTCCCCCCCTCTGTGATGGATAGAGCTTTTCTCTCCTGGTCCCCTCTTGGTATTAGAACGTTCAGTGATTTATATATAGAAAATATTTTTGCATCATTTGAACAACTGTCTGACAAGTTCTCTCTTTCGAGGTCACATTTCTTCAGATACTTGCAAGTCCGCAGTTTTGTACGTAATATCAACCCACAGTTCCCCAAACTCCCAGAAGCCACTCCTATTGACACTTTACTAAAGCCTACACTGGTCACAAAGGGTATTATATCTGTCCTGTATGGCTTGATTTCCTCACTGCGTCCTACCTCATTAGAAAAGATCAGGAGGAGATGGGAGGAGGACCTGGGTGAGGACATCACAGAAAACCTGTGGGAGGATATTCTACACCGGGTCCACTCCTCTTCAATTTGTGCCAGGCACGGACTGATCCAATGTAAAATTGTTCACCGTTCACACTTTACTAAAGTCAGGCTAGCCAAGATCTATGGCAACATTGATCCCACCTGTGACAGATGCCACCGTGCCCCTGCTACACATAGTCACATGTTTTGGTCCTGCCCTTCCCTGCATAACTTTTGGTCTGAAATATTTGAAACTATCTCAAATAGTATTGAGATCCCAATCAGCCCGACAGCCATAACTGCTTGCTTTGGTGTCTCTATCTCTCCTACTACTCTGTCTCTGCCACGATATAAAGCTGACCTGGTGGCATTTGTTACTCTCCTGGCTAGACGTCTCATTTTACTGCATTGGAAGTCACCCACTCCTCCATCTCACTCTATGTGGCTCAGGGATATTTTGCACTTCCTTAAGATGGAGAAAATAAGGTGTGTCATAAGGGGTTCTACAGCTAGATTTTATAAAACATGGGGCCGTTTCTTTACCTATGTTGGGGAACAAGGCTCAATCGACCCCCCATAAATAATGCTCACTCCTAACCTAGCACAGTCCAGTCGAGTGACCTATCTACTTGTGCAAATGTAACCGATGTCTACCTTCTCATTTAAAAAAAAATTTGTTCCATTCCTCTATTCCTGCTGTACAGTGCTTGTCCTGAGTGTACATATCTGTTTAATTGACTATGTCCGAAACAATATCTATATTTATTTTGTGGTGTACTATTTTTTAGTCTATATATTCAACAGACCTATACTTTGACTACTTATACGTAGCCATGTGCAACATGTATATTATTTACATTCAACAGACCTATATTTTGTTTATTTATACATAGTTTTGTGCAATAGGTATATTGTTTATCCAACAGACCTATATTTTGACTAACTATATGTACCTTTGTGCAATATGTATATTGTCTACATTCAACAGACCTATATTTTGACTACTTATATGTAGATATGTGCAATATGTCTGGCATATATGTGTACAATTTGACCTTGTGATGATCTCATATTGCAATGAAAAAACTTCAATAAACAAAGTTTTGAAAAAAAATAGTATCATGTAGTACTAGTATCATGTAGTACTAATATCATATAGTACTAGTATAATGTAGTACTAGTATCATGTAGTACTATATATTGTAGTACTAGTATCATGTAGTACTGGTATCTTACCCAGGTGAGGAAACAGTGTCCTACATCTTCAGGAAGTTGTTCGTAGTTCACCAGCTCCTTCAAGAAAATACTGGAAACATAGATAATACGGACATATATATAGACAACAAAGTTAAATATACCTACATACTGTATACTGGAAATATAAACAATACAGACACATAGACAACAAAGTTAAATATACCTACATATACTGGAAATATAAACAATACAGACACATATATAGACAACAAAGTTAAATATACCTACATATACTGGAAATATAAACAATACAGACACATATATAGACAACAAAGTTAAATATACATACATATACTGGAAATATAAACAATACAGACACATATATAGACAACAAAGTTAAATATACCTACATATACTGGAAATATAAACAATACAGACACATATATAGACAACAAAGTTAAATATACCTACATATACTGGAAATATAAACAATACAGACACATACAGTATTCATACCCCTTCACTTTTTCCACATTTTGTTATGTTACAGGCTTATTCCAAAATGTATTAAATAAATGTTTTCCCTCAAACTTCTACACACAATACCCCATAATGACAAAATAAAAAATATTGATTTTTTTTTGCAAATGTATTAAAAGTAAAAAGATTTAATATCACAAGTACATAAGTATTCAATGTTTCTACAACTTGATTGGAGTCCACCTGTGGTGAATTAAATTGATTGGACATGATTTGTAATGGCACACACCTGTCTATATAATGTCCCACAGTTGACAGTGCATGTCAGAGCACAAACCAAGGATTGTATCGAGGGGAAGGGTACAAAAAATGTCTGCAACTTTGAAGGTGCCAAAGAGCACAGTCGTCTCCATCATTCGCAAATGGAAGAAGTTTGGAACCACCAGGACTCTTCCTAGAGCTGGCCGCCCGGCCAAACTGAGCCACTCTGACAAGGCTCCAGTGTTCCTCTGTGGAGATGGGAGAACCTTCCAGAAGGACAACCATCTCTGCAGCACTCCACCGATCAGGGCTTTATGGTAGAGTGGCCAGACGGAAGCCACTCCTCAGTAAAAGGCACATGACATGACAGCCGTATGGAGTTTGCCAAAAGGCATCTAAACTCTCAGACCATGAGAAACAAAATGGTCTGGTCTGATGAAACCAAGATTTAACTCTTTGGCCCGAATGCCAAGCGTCATGTTTGGAGGAAACCAGGCACCGCTCATCACCTGGTCAATACCATCCCTACAGCAGTGGCGTCGCATGGGTAAAATAACAGAGGATGCCAAAAAAAAAGTTATTAAAAAAAATGTATTAAACATTTTTATACATTTTTTTTATTTTTTTTTATTTTTTTAAGCCAAGCAGTCACCATGTACAGTATGGCTTGGCGGCCAGTCAAACCAAGCAGTCAACATGTACAGTATGGCTCGGCGGCCAGTCAAACCAAGCAGTCAACATGTACAGTATGGCTCGGCGGCCAGTCAAACCAAGCCGTCACCTAGCCCCTTTCGTGACTGCGATGCACTGTAATCATAACAACTACTACCTTACACTGTAATCATAACTACTACTACCTTACACTGTAATCATAACTACTACTAGAATGCAGCTGTGACCGCGTCATCGACCGCCAAGAACCTTGGTGTTGTCCTCGACGACCAGTTGAACTTCTCTGCTCACATCGCAGCGACAACCAGAACCTGCCGATTCCTCCTGAGCAACGTCAGAAGGATCCGCCCCTTCCTGACAAAAGAATCCACCCAACTCCTCGTCCAATCAACAGTCATCTCCCGCCTCGACTACTGCAACGCACTGCTCGCTGGCCTCCCGGCCACTGCCACCAAGCCTCTTCAACTCATTCAGAACGCAGCGGCCCGCCTGATCTCAAACCTACCGAAGTCGGCCCATGTCACCCCACTTCTTAGGGACCTGCACTGGCTCCCCATTGCTGCACGAATCCGCTTCAAGGCCCTCGACCTAGCATACCGTGCGGCAAAGGGAACTGCTCCCGCCTACCTCCGGTCAATGGTCTCTAACTACACACCCTCAAGACCCCTACGCTCTGCCTCTTCTGGCCGCCTCAGACCTACTCCTATCCAAGCTCCGGGAGGGTCATCAAAGAGAAGTCGCCTATTCTCAGTCCTTGCCCCACAATGGTGGAATGAACTACCCACCCCAGTTAGGACAGCCGAAACACGTCCAATCTTTCGCCGTCGACTAAAGACGCACTTCTTCAACCATTATCTGAATAAAAAAATAAAATAAAAATAAAAGCGTCAGCTAAATTACTAAATGTAAAATGTAAATGTACTACTACCTTACACTGTAATCATAACTACTACTACCTTACACTGTAATCATAACTACTACTACCTTACACTGTAATCATAACTACTACCTTACACTGTAATCATAACTACTACTACCTTACACTGTAATCATAACTACTACTACCTTACACTGTAATCATAACTACTACCTTACACTGTAATCATAACTACTACTACCTTACACTGTAATCATAACTACTACTACCTTACACTGTAATCATAACTACTACTACCTTACACTGTAATCATAACTACTACTACCTTACACTGTAATCATAACTACTACTAACGTTAAAACGAACCTAAACTAACGTTACAACTAACCTAAAGTTAGTTTAGGTTCGTGTTAACGTTAGATAATGTACAAAATAAACGTATTTCCGGTGCTTTAGACGTCGCTCTTTTATTTTGAAACCCCCCGACCAGAAGTATTTATGATGCTTCGCTATCTGCTTGTGTGTCCGGTTCTGTGTTTGTTGGTTTTAACTAGAGGTGGGCATAGATAATTTTTTTTAATCTAGATTAATCTATCTGCAATCCTGGATTTAATCTAGATTAATCTAGATAAAAATGGCTAAAAAAAAAAAAAAAACTGCCGAAGGCATTCAAAATATGTGTGTTCTACCCAAATAATGACCAGAAGTAAGTCCTTACTTTTTCTTTCCTCCTTATGTTTCTCAGGCCAGGTGGCCCATTACACCATGAGCCCATCTCCCATCTCCCGTTTCCAAAATGCATTACAGACTGTTTGAAAAAGCTGTTTTGCTATGATAATTGGTAATGAAATATCAAAATAATGTTCAATAAGATGTACTTGTGTTTAATAAGTTGTGTTATTCAGAAGTTAACACAAATAAATAATATTACCAGTACAGTACAGTATCTAGCACACTCCCAGGAGCAAAACAGAAAGAATCATTTCAAACTTGAACTATGTGACATGGCTTGAATCAACTGCTCCAGTGGAGTTGCTCAGTGGCCAATGGTGTCAACTGTGGTTGTACTGGGCAGCTCCCAGGTGTGAATGGAACTGTGTGAATGTGAAGCAGGGCGTTCCTGAAAAAGAGCATCTGTGCTCAGCGAACCTACCCTGGGTAAATAAAGGTAAAAAAAAAAAATGTAAAAAAAAAAAAAAAAAAAAAATAGATTAATGCGTTAATTATATTATCGCGCGATACTAGTATAGCGTTAACGCAGCACGTTAACGCCGTTAACGGCCCAGCTCTAGTTTTAACGTTAGCTAGCAGCTTGGATGGACGCCGTTGTGCAAATGCAGGCAGCTACTACAGGCACTCGAGGAAGAGCTGCTGAATTTAATCGGCAGGAGAGAGAGAGCTCGTCAAAGCCATTATATATCCCTGTGGCTGTGGTGTGGTCGTATAGGCACGAAAATGCAGCTCGAACTACCTGTTGTTGTATTAAATGAATTGATTACTGTTTAACTTGTCCGTGTGCAGTCCTTTCGATTAGCCCCACCGTTCATTGTAAACAATGATGCATGTAATTATATTAATGTTACTGTGTTGTTGTAGCTATGTTAATAAATTCTGAATGGCATTAACGTTAGTTGGGTATGATAGCATTGAATAGCATCAACGCTAGCTGGCTGGCTACAACGAATTCTCACAAGCTGGCATCGTAAAATATCAACACCAGCAATGGGAATTGTGATGGAAATGTTATCTATACCTATGCATTGCAGGCTTACCTGGTCAATGTGGTCCTCCTGGACAGATATATTTGTTGTTAAATCAGAATATACACAGTGGTGTGCTGTGCAGCCTGAGCTGGTCCCCAGTAAAGGTCCCGCCAGCGAAAAATAAGTTGCTGCTCAATGAATGAATCCGAGAGAGGAATCCGAATTTCCCCTCTAACTAGTGCTATATCCTTCATTGCGTCGTTAATAAAGTTTTCAATCAATCAATCAAACAATGCTCGCATAACGTTACATAATGTTAGCTAGCAGCCAGCTAGTCGACAATATCTCCTTCGTCCATGATTGCAACGCTATGTACAGTACTAGAGAATTCAAAAGTGTCACGATCGGAGCTCGAGTCTGCCAGATGAGGAGCAATCAGCGCGGCTGCAAGAGATCACCTCATCAAGCGTTCCCTACTTCAACTGGCAGATCCCGTCTTCCGACGTCGCAGTGTTAAACTGCCTACCGAGGTACGGCGACGCTACCTGAAGACCAGCTGTAACTACCCCTGTTTATGCTTGCCCTAACCTTCTGTTTCTTGTGCCCCAGGACTTCGCTCCAGCGCCCTTCCACCCTGACGTCTCGAGCCCCAGCGTCCTTCCACCCTGACGCTCTCGAGCCAAGCAAAGAGGACTCCTGCTCGCTCTCAAGTGCAAGACCCATGTCCTCTCTCTCTCACTGCCGACAGCTGCACTGAAGTGCACCTGCTCTCATTCTTCTTCCCCCCAAGAACGTTATAACCTCCGTGTTGTTCACATTCCTGTTTCACATTCCTGTTATACTCTGCTTGGTTGGGAAGAATAATTAAAGAACCCTAAACCGCTCCATTCTCTCCTCCTGTGTTTTGCTATTGGGCTCCGCAAGACCCCCATCCTCACAGAAAGTGCCCGCGAGGCAATGACGTTTGGTCACGTTTAGCTTTTAATGTGATTTGATTGGCCAGAAGCAAAATTTGAATATATTCCCCTACCTACTGTAGAACCAAGCTGGGCCGTGTTAAGGCTTAGGAGCTAAGCCCAACCCAGCTCGAATCTTATTGGCTAATAATTAGGGATGTCCGATATTATCGGCCGACCGATATTATCGGCCGATATCGGCAGTAAAATGGAAAATATCGGTATCGGTTTAAAAATAAATAAAAACAATAACAATATTTGTTATATATATATCCAGTGACATTATTAGATACCTGAAATTATTCAGTTTTTTGGGGGGGGGGGAAACCCTGCATATATCGGTATCGGTTGATATCGGTTGATATCGGTATCGGAAATTAAGAGTTGGACAATATCGGAATATCGGTATCGGTAAAAAAGCCAATATCGAGCATCCCTACTAATAATTAAGCAATAGGACGAATAAACAAAACAAAAAACGGCCTAGCATCCAAAAGCCTCCAAATGTCAATCAAAATAATGGTACCAGGCTGGCAGACTGTGAGTCAGTGAGTATGGGCTGCCTCACGCCCCGGGCTCACTGCTGACCAATGAACACGGACGGACGGACGGGCGGCTGCCTCTTCACTTCCGCTCCCATGTTAACGGACGATAGTAGGCACACTGGCCGCGAGCGGGAGTGCGCCTCGCGAGCGGCTCGCGAGCGGCAAGCTATTTTTTCGCCTCGATCCTATTTGAGGCGGCGCGCCACGCGCATTGTCACAGAAATACAATTGAATATCTGCATTATTACCACAGATATAGATGTTGTTCAACCAGCTGTGTCTGTATCTGCAAATAAACGCCCACCCCCCCCTGTCTGTATGTTTGTTTATACCTATAACTATTACAATGTTGCATAATAATAATAATAATAATAATAATAATAATAATAATAATAATAATAATAATAATAATAATAATAATAATAATAATAATAGCAGGATATAGCAGTCATTAAGTCAATCCACCTTGTCACCTATAATGACAAACGTTTTATTTGTTTCCTGACAGCTAATTATGATTATGATTGAACAGCAACCAGTAGGCTTATATCAGTGTATATTTTATTAACAGATTGCAGAATGGGTATACAATACAGTACAGCTCTTTCTTTCTCTCTTTCTCTCTCGTTTTCTCTCTATCTTTCAATAGATGTTGTTCAGCCAGCTAATGTGTCTATCTTTCACAATGCAAATAAACAATATTACTATAGTTAGTACCCCGCCCTGTCTGTCTGTTTGTTTGTCTATCTGTCATATCTGGTTGTCTGTCTGTCTGTCTGTCTGTTTGTTTGTTTGTTTGTTTGTTTGTCTATCTGTCTATATCTGGTTGCCTGTCTGTCCCGACAGATAGAGAGGGGGGGGGAAGAGGGGGGGGAGATAGAGAGAGAGCGAGAGAGAGAGCGAGAGGGAGAGAGAGAGAGAGAGAGAGGGGGGGGGAGAGAGAGGGAGAGAGAGAGAGAGAGGGGGGAGAGAGAGAGGGAGAGAGAGAGAGCTCTTGATGCTGCTGGGGCTCCACGCTGCTCTTTCAGGAGTACAGTCACACTGATCATCATTCTAAAATGACTGACTTTGCATATAGACTAGGCATTTACAGCTGTCCCAATGTAAATGTGCCTTCCTCGGTGCGCTTCCGCGCGCTCAAGTCGTAGGTCCAGTGTGCCTGACCAGGCGCGCGATCGCGCGAGGGAGCCGCGCGTGAAATTCATTCGTTAGCAGTGAGCCCGGGGCGTCAGTCAGTGACAGTGTTAGAGAGAGTGGGCGCAGTTTCGCTCGTTCGGTTAATTTCTCCAAGAGGGAGAAAATTATTATAACACAGAGATGAAAAATTAAGATTTTTTTTTATTATTGTAAATTATTATTATTATTATTATTATTATTATTATTATTATTATTATTATTATTATTATTATTATTATTATTATTATTATTATTATTATTATTATTATTATTATTATTATTATTATTATTATTTTTTTTTTTTTTTTTTTTTTTTTTACTGTTTATATTTTTGGGGAAGCTTGGCTTCCCTTGGCTTCCATGAATATTCACCACTGCCCTACAGTGAAGCATGGTGGTGGCAGCATCATGCTGTGGGGATGTTTTTCAGTGGCAGGAACTGAGGGACTAGTGAGGATCAAGGGAAAGATGAATGCAGCAATGTACAGAGAGATCCTGAATGAAAACCTGCTCCAGAGCGCTCTGGACCTCAGACTGGGGCGAAGGTTCACCTTCCAACAGGACAACGACCCTACGCACATAGCCAGGATAACGAAAGGAGTGGCTTCGGGACAAGTCTGAAAATGGCTGTGCACCGACGCTCTCCATCCAACCTGATGGAGCTTGAGACAATCTGCAAAGAAGAATGGGAGAAACTGCCCAAAAATAGGTGTGCCAAGCTTGTAGCATCATACTCAAGAAGACTTGAGGCTGTAATTGCGGCCAAAGGTGCTTCAACAAAGTATTGAGTAAAGGGTGTGAATACGTATGTACTTATGTGTTTATTATTTTACATTTCTAATACATTTGCAAGAAAAAAAAGAAAAAACGTTTTCATTTAGTCATTATTGGGTATTGTGTGTATAATTTTTTGCGAAAATATTTAATCCATTTTGGAATAAGGCTGTAACATAACAAAATGTGGAAAGGGTGAAGGGGTTTCTGGATGCACTGTATATAGACAATAAAGTAAAATATACTGGAAACATAAATAATACAAACACACATACAGTATTATAGACAACAAAGTAAAATATACCTAAATACACTGTAACCATAAATATACAGACACACATATATATACAACCAAGTTAAATAAACCTAAATATACTGTAATCATAAATAATACAGGCATACATATATAGACAATGAAGTTAAATATACCAAAATATACTGTAATCATAAATACTATGTGTGTGTATGTGTGTGTGTGTGTGTGTGTGTGTGTGTGTGTGTGTGTGTGTGTGTGTGTGTGTGTCTTACTTGCTGTGGAAGTCGTATATCTCCTGGATGTTACCAAACACAACATTTTCCTTGTTCAGAATACCTGCTGGGACTTCCTCCACTCCACTAGTCATCTCCCAGAGATACGTCTGATAGAGAGACATAGAGAGAGAGAGTGTATAACTCCAGACAGTAAAACAGTAATAGTGTATAACTCCAGACAGTAACACAGTAATAGTGTATAACTCCAGACAGTAAAACAGTAATAGTGTATAACTCCAGACAGTAACACAGTAATAGTGTATAACTCCTGACAGTAACACAGTAATAGTGTATAACTCCTGACAGTGACACAGTAATAGTGTATAACTCCTGACAGTAACACAGTAATAGTGTATAACTCCTGACAGTAACACAGTAATAGTGTATAACTCCAGACAGTAAAACAGTAATAGTGTATAACTCCTGACAGTAACACAGTAATAGTGTATAACTCCTGACAGTAACACAGTAAGTGTATAACTCCTGACAGTAACACAGTAATAGTGTATAACTCCTGACAGTAACACAGTAATAGTGTATAACTCCTGACAGTAACACAGTAATAGTGTATAACTCCTGACAGTAACACAGTAATAGTGTATAACTCCTGACAGTAACACAGTAATAGTGTATAACTCCAGACAGTAAAACAGTAATAGTGTATAACTCCTGACAGTAACACAGTAATAGTGTATAACTCCTGACAGTAACACAGTAATAGTGTATAACTCCAGACAGTAACACAGTAATAGTGTATAACTCCAGACAGTAACACAGTAATAGTGTATAACTCCAGACAGTAACACAGTAATAGTGTATAACTCCTGACAGTAACACAGTAATAGTGTATAACTCCTGACAGTAACACAGTAATAGTGTATAACTCCTGACAGTAATAGTGTATAACTCCTGACAGTAACACAGTAATAGTGTATAACTCCTGACAGTAACACAGTAGTGTATAACTCCTGACAGTAACACAGTAATAGTGTATAACTCCTGACAGTAACACAGTAATAGTGTATAACTCCTGACAGTAACACAGTAATAGTGTATAACTCCTGACAGTAATAGTGTATAACTCCTGACAGTAATAGTGTATAACTCCTGACAGTAATAGTGTATAACTCCTGACAGTAACACAGTAATAGTGTATAACTCCTGACAGTAAAACAGTAAATAGTGTATAACTCCTGACAGTAACACAGTAATAGTGTATAACTCCAGACAGTAACACAGTAATAGTGTATAACTCCTGACAGTAACACAGTAATAGTGTATAACTCCTGACAGTAACACAGTAATAGTGTATAACTCCAGACAGTAACACAGTAATAGTGTATAACTCCTGACAGTAACACAGTAGTGTATAACTCCAGACAGTAACACAGTAATAGTGTATAACTCCTGACAGTAACACAGTAATAGTGTATAACTCCTGACAGTAAAACAGTAATAGTGTATAACTCCAGACAGTAACACAGTAATAGTGTATAACTCCTGACAGTAACACAGTAATAGTGTATAACTCCTGACAGTAACACAGTAGTGTATAACTCCAGACAGTAACACAGTAATAGTGTATAACTCCTGACAGTAACACAGTAATAGTGTATAACTCCTGACAGTAACACAGTAGTGTATAACTCCTGACAGTAACACAGTAGTGTATAACTCCTGACAGTAACACAGTAATAGTGTATAACTCCTGACAGTAAAACAGTAATAGTGTATAACTCCTGACAGTAACACAGTAATAGTGTATAACTCCTGACAGTAACACAGTAATAGTGTATAACTCCTGACAGTAACACAGTAATAGTGTATAACTCCTGACAGTAACACAGTAATAGTGTATAACTCCTGACAGTAACACAGTAATAGTGTATAACTCCTGACAGTGACACAGTAATAGTGTATAACTCCTGACAGTAACACAGTAATAGTGTATAACTCCTGACAGTAACACAGTAATAGTGTATAACTCCTGACAGTAACACAGTAATAGTGTATAACTCCTGACAGTAACACAGTAATAGTGTATAACTCCTGACAGTAACACAGTAAAAGTGTATAACTCCTGACAGTAAAACAGTAATAGTGTATAACTCCTGACAGTAACACAGTAATAGTGTATAACTCCTGACAGTAACACAGTAATAGTGTATAACTCCTGACAGTAACACAGTAATAGTGTATAACTCCTGACAGTAACACAGTAATAGTTTATAACTCCTGACAGTAACACAGTAATAGTGTATAACTCCTGACAGTAACACAGTAATAGTGTATAACTCCTGACAGTAACACAGTAATAGTGTATAACTCCTGACAGTAACACAGTAATAGTGTATAACTCCTGACAGTAACACAGTAAGTGTATAACTCCTGACAGTAACACAGTAATAGTGTATAACTCCTGACAGTAACACAGTAATAGTGTATAACTCCAGACAGTAAAACAGTAATAGTGTATAACTCCTGACAGTAACACAGTAATAGTGTATAACTCCTGACAGTAACACAGTAATAGTGTATAACTTCTGACAGTAACACAGTAATAGTGTATAACTCCTGACAGTAAAACAGTAATAGTGTATAAGTCCTGACAGTAACACAGTAATAGTGTATAACTCCTGACAGTAACACAGTAATAGTGTATAACTCCTGACAGTAACACAGTAATAGTGTATAACTCCTGACAGTAACACAGTAATAGTGTATAACTCCTGACAGTAACACAGTAATAGTGTATAACTCCTGACAGTAACACAGTAATAGTGTATAACTCCTGACAGTAACACAGTAATAGTGTATAACTCCTGACAGTAACACAGTAATAGTGTATATGTAGAGTGATTCAGTAGTAGTGTATTACAGTCACAAAGGGATTGTTTTTAGATGTCAGGTTCTGTAGATCTGTCTCACCTCCAGACATTCATGGAGATCTCTGACATATGCCTTCTCTGTCTGCAACAACTCAGCCATGATGAACCTGTACACAACACACACACGCACGCACACACGCACACACACACACACACACACGCACACACACACACACACATACATACACACACAACACACGCACACACGCACACGCACACACACACACACACACATACATACACACACACACATCAAACAGTTATAAAGGGCCATTAACACATTGTGCGCCATAAACGGCGTAAGTCGTTATTGCCCGCCATGCGTTGAACGCCAACAACGGCGTAAATGGTTTTTGGGATCAATATTAAATTTTTTCGCCATGGCATTCATAATTCATCCAGCCTCCCTCCGGACTGTCTGAGATTGCAACGCCTCAATACCGCCGCCTGGTGGATGGTCGGGCGAGTTACACTCACGCCAAACCGGAAGTGGCGATCGGTGCATCGAGGAAATCCCTCCGGCAGTCATATCTTGTTACGTGGGTCCAGACAAACACTCGAGTGCATTTGGATCGCTTTCTAAACGCAATAATCGAAATGATTTAGGCGTTTATTGCGCCATACAAACCGGAAATGGATCTAGGAGATCGACGTCAAATAATTGGAATCTTTTTCCTCCAGTCTCATCGGCGAACGGTAAGAGGACACTAACGTTATTTTCAGCCCGATTGTCCATTTCTTTGTTTGCAATCAGTCTGATCACTATATCAACCCATACTAAATAAAGCCGTTACTGACGATCAAGGAATTATAGACAACCCCCCCCCCCCTTTCCTTCACGCATGATTAAGCATAATGTATACCAATCATATACATTTAAATTTTTTAAGATAGCGTGTATAGGAAAGAAACGCCAATCGATAATCTATCATATGCGTCAGGGCCTATAACTAGCGTTTTTGGAATTACAGCAGAAAAGCTTAAAAACATACTTATATTCTCGACGGTATTAACACAACAATGTATGAATGAGCGGCTAGGTGGTGCAGTGGGCAAGGCGCTCACCACCAATGCAGGAGACGCTGGGTTCGAGCCCAGCTCTCCGCATTGCTATCAGCTTGGCTGGTCGTTCATACTAATACAATTGGCAGTATTAGGGGGTGGGAAGCTGATGGGTGGGGATCGGACGTTGTGGACAGCGACTCCTACAGGTCGGTTGGTGCGCCTGCGCAGCAGAATCAGGAAGCGACGGGGGCGGCGTTCCCTCCAAAACGCAGACCCCCGACACTGAGAGATCACGCTGTGCAGGTGAAAAGATGCGACTGCTGCCTCCTCGAGTACCGGAGGGGACACGTGATGTAAGGCTTCGTCCACATTGCAGCCGGCTTGTGGGAGGCATGGCCTAACAGCGTTCGAGACAGGGGAGGGTAGAATTGGACGATACGAAATTGGGATGGGAGAAAAATAGAAAATGGGAGAAAAAGTGGATAAAAAAAGAATGTATGAATGAAAAAATATAACGTTCCCACATCCGGAACGATAGATAATCGATGTTGAATGGGCCATAGTAATGCAGATATAGCTATAATATTTAAAAAGTTATAGCCCTGCAAAGAAGGTAAACATCTCCATAGGCTTACAGCGGTGGCAGACTGGGTATAATGTTGGGCACAATGCCCGACGCCCAATGTGTTAAGGATTTCTTTTTTTTAACCCTCCCATTTTCTACCCAATTTAGTCGTTATACCAGTTCCCTGTTTGTAATGGTCCTGGTCATTACGCTGCCCTACTGAGGGTGTAGACTACCACATATCTCCTCTGTTAATCTGGGAGGGTGTAGACTACCACATGTCTCCTCTGTTGGTCTGGGGAGAGTGTAGACTACCACATGTCTCCTCTGTTGGTCTGGGGAGGGTGTAGACTACCACATGTCTCCTCTGTTGGTCTGGGAGGGTGTAGACTACCACATGTCTCCTCTGTTGATCTGGGAGGGTGTAGACTACCACATGTCTCCTCTGTCGGTCTGGGGAGGGTGTAGACTACCACATGTCTCCTCTGTTGGTCTGGGAGGGTGTAGACTACCACATGTCTCCTCTGTTGGTCTGGGGAGGGTGTAGACTACCACATGTCTCCTCTGTCGGTCTGGGAGGGTGTAGACTACCACATGTCTCCTCTGGGGGTGTAGACTACCACATGTCTCCTCTGTTGGTCTGTGTAGACTACCACATGTGTGCAAACACCAAACACTGCCAATTGTGTTTGTAGGGACGACTGACCAAGCCAGAAGGTACCACTGCCAGGAATTGAATCCTACACTTGACCCATATGCCCAATTTATTTTGTGATAGTGATGGTGATGTTGATGGTGATGATGGTGATGATAGTGATGCTGATGGTGATAGTGATGGTGATGGTGATGATGAGTGATATCGATGATGATGATGATGATGATGATAGTGATGATGATGATGATGATGATGATGATGATGATGACAATAATGATAGTGTTGCTGATGATGATGATGATGATGATGATGATGATGATGATGATGATGATGATGACAATGATGATAGTGATGATGATGATGATGATAGTGAGAGTGATAGTGATGATGATGATACTCACTCTTTCTTCCTGGCTGACTTCCTCTTCTCTTCATTGACCTCGTGGTTGGGGTCACGTAGTTTGACCTCTGGGTCGTCTGTCAGACGCTGGGATGGGATGATGTCCAACTCCAAGTCCTTATTGTCCTGAAACACACACAGTGCATACATTAGCTTAGCATATCTACTTTCTCATATATATATATACCATATATATACATGTTATACCGTATACTACAATGCACCTTACTGCTCCTTTGCACTCTATATTAGAATGAAATGTATTGTCATCATACGGCACAAGTACAGTATGACGAAAGGAAGTTTGTCATGCAAATTTAACAGTAAAGTGCAATAGTAATATACAATGTACAGGTGAACTGGTTATAAAATAAAAATAATTTCTACTGAGTAATAGTGCTAATCAGATGGATGCAGAGTTGTAGTTGATGCTACAATACATATCCCACCACATGGACCTCACAACCCTACATGTAGACAGGGAGCGAGAGCAGCATATCACCAGGGTTATCACGTGGGCACCTCCCTTCACTGGTGTTCTGTCAATCTAGGCCCACGCCACCTCGGAAAGGCTCGACAGCTAGTTCCAGCATGCTAGCTTCCCTTTTTCCATGATATCCGCACACCGAACTTCCCTATGTTATCCTATGTCAAAAATAAAACAATTCCCGATACCAATATCACACATGAAACAGCAACACCAGAGAAGAAAAGGAATACCCTTTGTTTACTTTGGCCCCCAGCTGACATTATTTCTCCTCAACCAAATCCACTGACTGCTTTTCAATGCTTCTTCCGACGTCCCATTTACCGCTTTTTGCAAACTCTGGCCACAAATCTCCAACTCTCACAATAATGATGAAGTGGATCGTGCTATCTACCCTCTGTAGATAGCACGATCATAAGTAGCTCCTATTAGGAATTGTGTATGATTTTCCTCCATACTCCACAGGTCCTTGCTAATCTTTCTATTCTCTACACTTTCCCAGTTCATCCACTGTCCCTGCTTAGCCTGGACCACAGCCTTTGTACACCTCACTACTTCATCTTGTCGCCGTACCTGCTCCAATACCAGCTTCATCCTTTCTGTGGGACCTGCTTTGCTCCATACTGGCTTGGGTTAATTTTCCTCCCTCTAGTTGGATTTGGGACCAAATTCTGTATATTTGCTCCCTGATAGCAACCGCTCTGTTCTCACCTTCACACACTTAAACTTCTTTGTTAGACTAGTTACTGGAGAATACCTTTCCCATACAATGCCACACTACTAATACACAGAGGAACTCCTAGCTCAAGCCTTTCTATCAGCCTATTGGGATGCTAGATCCTAATGTGAAACACTGTGATTTACCATACCTTGCTATGCTCGCTCATGCCTGTATTTTTTACTGTTGTGAAGCACTTTGAACTGCAACCTCTGTATGAAAAGTGCTATACAAATAAAGTTATTATTATTATTATTATTATTATTATTATTATTATTATTATTATTATTATTATTATTATTATTATAATTATAATTATTATTATTATTATTATTATTATTATTATTATTATTATTATTATTATTATTATTATTATTATTATTATTATTATTATTATTATTATTATTATTATTATTATTATTATTATTATTATTATTATTATTATTATCTTTGATATTGGCACCTCTTATATTGACAATTAGGCGAGTCAATCTATGAAAAAAAAGCACTTAACCCAAAAAAAATTTATACAAAAGGTTTTTCGATGGATTCCGATAGTATTGGGCGTGCTAAATAACATACTAAAAGTCGACCAAAATCGACCCCCCCGAAAGCCGCCATTTCCAAGATGGCGTCCCAGATGGCGGTGGAGATATTAAAATGGCTATATCTCAAATTGAGAATATGGTGCAAAGGATTTCTCAACTGATTCTGGTACCTCTGGGCATGTTCACTAACATACTAAAAATCTAGGAAAATACACCTTCCAGAAAGGCTTAATTTTCAAGATGGCGTCCAAAATGGCGGCAGACCAAGCTTAAAATGGCTATATATCTCAATAGAAAAAAATATATAACTATGATTTTTCACTTGATTCTGGTACCTCTAGACATGCTTGTGAACATACTAAAAATCTAGGAAAATACACCTTCCGGAAAGGCATCATTTTCAAGATGGCGTCCAAACTGGCGCCCAGGAGCTTAAAATGACTATACAAATACAAATAGCTTACTAAAAAAGGTGTTTGCACTCTCCAGCTCTCAAGCTAGCATAGTTGAAGCCTTCTTTTTGACCATTATAGTTGTTATAGTTAGAGGTGTTTGCACTCTCCAGCTCCCAAACTACCATCGTTGAAGCCTTCTTTTTCTGAATCAGTTTCTTTCTTTCTTTTCTGACCTAGTCCTGTGTTTGGGCATGCCTGGGCGTGTCTGACCTGGCAGTGTTATTTAAGCCCCAGTTTCATTCTAGTCTTTGACAGAGGTGTTTGCACTCTCAGCTCTCAAGCTAGCATAGTTGAAACCTTCTTTTTGACCATTATAGTTGTTATAGTTAGAGGTGTTTGCACTCTCCAGCTCCCAAACTACCATAGTTGAAGCCTTCTTTTTCTGAATCAGTTTCTTTCTTTCTTTTCTGACCTAGTCCTGTGTTTGGGCATGCCTGGGCGTGTCTGGCCTGGCAGTGTTATTTAAGCCCCAGTTTCATCCGAGTCTTTGCCAGAGGTGTTTGCACTCTCCAGCTCTCAAGCTAGCATAGTTGAATCCTTCTTTTTGACCATTATCTGATTTCTAAAGTGATGAGTGAATTCAGTGCCCAGATCTGTCCCATTTGTAAATTGGAAGATGGAAGTGATTTTGTTGAGATTCGTCAGAAAGGTGCTGATGGGATCAATAAAGCTAGTGTTAAAAGAGGTGACACTGTTCATGTGACTGCTGGCATGAAAGTACATTCAGAATGCCGCAAAATGTACATACATAGCCGAGATATTGATTTACATTTACAGAGGAAACAGAGCGGTGAATCAAGTACCACTAATAAAAGGACTAGTACTAGGCAGTCTGAAGCTCTATTAAATAGCCAAACTGATTGCCTTTTCTGCGGCACAAATGTTCATGAAGGACGTGCCGACTACAGTTACGTGAAAACAGACAACTTTGCAAAGTCTATATTGCAAAGCTGTGATAAACGAAATGATGAGTGGTCATTCAAAGTCAAAGGTAGAATTGAATACTATAATAGTGATCTACATGCTGCAGACTGTGTGTATCATAATGCTTGTAGCACACATTTCCGGTGTGACCGTGATGTTCCCATGGAATTTCAGCCTGATTGTAATCCAAAGCGGAGAAAGTCTGGAAGGCCAAAGAATGAGGACCAAGAACAAGCCTTCTCAAAAATGTGTGCTTACTTTGAAACAAATGATGATGGACAGCTGACCGTTTCTGCACTTAGGTGTAAAATGCAAGAGTATTTGTCTAAGGCCGATTCCATCCCATATAGTAATCAATACCTAAAAACATTGCTGATGCAACAATATGCAAATAGCATATTTATTGCAGAAGGAGATGGCTTGGATTGTATTGTTACAATAAGAGAGAAAACATCAGACATACTCAGATCCTACTATAACAACACAAAACAAAACAGTGATGAAGAGTCTGAGAAGAGACACTTACTTGAAACAGCTGCAAAACTCATAAAAGTGACATAATGACTAATGTTCCACCTGCTAATGAGTACCCGACTACAGAGACACTAAAACTACCGAATGCCCTTGATTATATTCCACAATCACTCCACATTGTGTTAAAAGCTTTGTTTGTCGGTAAAGAGACAGAGCAGAAAATTGCTAGTATTGGCCACGCAATCATACAGGCAGTCCGACCACGAGCTGTCCTTGTCCCTTTGCAAATTGGCCTAGCAGTGCAAATGCACCACTTAAACCGGTCTCGGTTCATTGTAGATATGCTGAATAAGATGGGATTCTGCTCTTCCTATTCTGAACTGCAGAGGTTTGAAATTAATGCTGCAAATTGTACTGCACCAAACATGCTTGGTAAGGATATTGATGTGTTGAACACGACCGTCTTATTTGCTGCAGACAATGTAGATCATAATATTCTAACAATTGATGGGAAAGGGACATTTCATGGGATGGGCATGATAGCTGCCTTGACACCAGGACAGAAGACAGACCAAAGGATTCCGAGGTTCAGAATTAATTAACTGAATCTTGTGCAGAGGTCAAAAGTTGTGATAATAGATTATCACTTTGCCAAACACTTTTGCAGAGACACCACATTTAAAGAACTTCCAAGACTCGCAGAATGTAACAAGATGGTTGATCTGCTTTGGGAGTTATCGTTCAATTTCAAACAGCCTGCACCTGGTTGGCAGGGGATGATGCACATTATTCATAAGGGAGATGAACATCCAGGGCAGTCTTCAGTGAGATACTTACCAATGATAGACATGTACTCCGGAGACAAAACATGCATTCTGTCAACACTGGAGTTCATTTGTGGTCTGGCATCCAAACACCACCTTGCCCCAGTAGTTACATTTGACCAACCCCTATATTGTAAAGCAGCAGAGATAATCCTAGATTCACCACAGTGCAGTCACCTCAAGTCCTTTGTCCTGCTCCTAGGAGGATTTCACACATTTATGAATTTGCTAGGAGCAATTGGTACACTGATGGACGGTACAGGACTTAAGGACATTCTAGGGGTAGTCTATGGGCAGAACTCAGTAGCCCATATGATGACAGGCAAATCAGTTCAGAGAGCATTCCGTGGCCATCTTCTGGTTGACAAATGTCTTAACCACATGATAATATCAGAAATGGTAGATGATAGTCATGAATTTGCAGCAATGGTTGAACAGTCTGAAGCAATGTATACCTCAATAGTTAAGGGTGAAATGCCATTGGAAACAGTGTTCACATCAGAGACCCTCATTACAATAAATGAAGAGCTGGGAAAAAGGAAGATGGAACTGTGTGCTAGATCCAAAACTAGTCAGTTGTGGCTAAATTACCAACACATGTTAGAAGTTGCTAGGTCACTGATAACAGCAGATCGCACAGGTTCCTGGCTTTTGCACCTACGCGCTGTTTCTGAATGCATGCCGATATTCGCTGCGGCTGGGCATTACAATTACTTGAAATCGGCACACTTTTATGTCCAAGAGATGAGTCAGCTTCACATCAACCACCCAGATGTCTTCAGACAATTTGAAAAGGGTTTTCATGTTATCCGTCGCAGCAGCCAATCATGGGCAGGCCTCAGCTCAGATCTTGTAATTGAAACAACATTGATGAGGTCATTGAAGACTACAGGAGGGATGACACATGGAAGTGGAATGACCGACAATCAGAGATCCCTTTGGACAATGTCAAAGGGCATAACATCAGAGTATAACACCGCAATGCAGGAATTCTCAAACCAGACATACACAACATCAGAACAGCACAAGGATTCAACAGAGGCAAGGATGAAAAGGGATGCTGCTGACCTGGATAAGATCACTTCAAAACTTGCTATATGTTCACCTTTCTCTCCAGACTCTTCTTTAAGGAATGTTGTTACAGGTGTTGTCGCTGAGGATGGAGTGAACGTGCATGATTATGACTCTGTTGGACGCAACATCATGCACAAAATGATCGGACAGCCGGCATTCACATTTTCATTTAGTAGAAAGGATAAAGCCATAACCCTTGGACAAAAATCGTCTATCAAGGTTGCTCCTGATCGAATCATTGATTCTGCACTTCTTTTTCAACATTTCCTTATTGTCTCCCAAACTGGAGAGCTGTCATTGGAGGAGGTTATGCGTTACGAACTCAGTCCTTTCCCTCCTGCCCTCTTTGAAGCCGGAAACGTCTTCCGCAAAGCTGATAAACCACAACTAGCGCACGCAATCTGTGATCATGCAAGTGATGCAATCCTAGATTCTGTACCAGAAACGGAGCATTATGTTCTTGATGGTGGTTCACTCCTTCACCGAATACAATGGAAGCACGGACAAAGCTATGGTAAAATTGCACAGTCATATGCAGACTTCACCATCCAACATTATGGCTCAGCTACAACCATTGTGTTTGATGGCTATGAGGATGGGCCATCCATTAAAGACAACACACATCAAAGAAGAGGAAACAATATTCATCCCATTGTCAACTTCACTGCTGAGACAGAGTTCTCAGGTAAGAAGGAGGAGTTCCTGTCAAGAGATCTGAATAAACAGAAACTGATCCACATGATAAGTGATGAACTGAAAGAACGGGATTGCACTGTGGTCAATTCACTTGGAGATGCTGATGTAGACATAGTAAGGGCCGCAGTGGGATCATCTCTTCTTCACACCACGACGCTGATTGGAGAAGATACTGATCTCCTCGTCTTAATTCTTTACTATGCACAGAGAGATAGCAAGAGCCTTTATTTCAGATCAGACAAGTCGAAAGCTGATGGCAGTTTTAAAGTGTACGCCATAAACCACTTGAAAGAAGTACTCAGACAGGATGTGTGTTCTCAGTTGCTGTTCATCCATGCTGTGACTGGCTGTGACACAACTTCCCGGATCTTCGGAGTTGGCAAAAAGACAGCATTCCAAAAACTTGTAAAAGGGGATCCTGTCCTTCAGGCTTGTGCCAATGCATTCACTGTACCAAACCAGACAACAGATGTGATCGATGACCTTGGGTGCCAAGCAATGGCTGTCTTTTTTGGTGGAAAGTGCACAGATTCGCTTGCAAAAATGAGATATAACATTTTCAGCAAGAAGGTTGTCTCAGCTTCATCAACGGTAACGCCTGAACGTCTACCACCAACTGAATCTGCTACCAAATTCCACTGTCGTAGAGCATACTACCAGGTCATGGTCTGGATGGGAACAGATGATGGTATAGATGCTCTAGACTGGGGCTGGAACCTGCAGGACAATAGATTTGTCCCACTCATGTCAACAATGAATGCTGCTCCAGACAGTCTCTTGAAGGGCATTCATTGTAACTGTACCACTGCCTGCAAGACACTTCGCTGCTCATGCAGAAAATATGGACTACCTTGTACTACTGTCTGTGGACCATGTCAACTTCATGAATGTGACAATCCACATAACAAGTTTCTCCCAGAGGATCCTGAAGATGATGATGAGTAGGCCTAAAGACCACAATAAGTGGGTCATTTATTTTGTGTTTAACACCAAAGCCAGCTTTCTAGGTTGAATATAATAACCAATTTTAATTTTAGCCAAAATAAGCTACAGGCAGCCATTTTGATGATGCAAATGATGCATTCCTAGCAGATATATTTAGCTAGATATTTTGCTCATTATTAATGTATAGAGGTGCCAGAATCAGTTTATAAATCCTTTAGAAATGTTTTCCCATTTGAGATACAGGCATTCTAAGCTCCCAGTTGTCATTTTGGACACCATTTTGAAAATTAAGCCTCTTCGGAAGGTGTATTTCCCTAAAACTTTAGTATGTTCCTAAGTATGTCTAGGGGTACTTGGGGTACCAGAATCAAATGACAAAATCATTTATATAATTTTTATATTGACATATATATAGCCATTTTAAGCTTGGCCAGCCGCAATTTTGTACGCCATCTTGAAAATGAAGCCTTTCTGGAAGGTGTATTTTCCTAGATTTTTAGTATGTTAGTGAGCATGCCCAGAGGTACCAGAATCAGTTGAGAAATCCTTTGCACCATTTTCTTAATTTGAGATATAGCCATTTTAATCGTCCCGGCGCCATCTGGGACGCCATCTTGGAAATGACGGCTTTCGGAGGGGTCAATTTTGGTCGACTTTTAGTATGTTATTTAGCACGCCCAATACTACCAGAATCCATTGAAAAACCTTTTGTATCAATTTTTTTGGGGTTAAACCATATATTGACTCGCCTAAATGGCCACATCAACTTAGGAAATAAACCAAACTGCAATCATAACTTCGACTTGCCTGGAAGCCCTGACTTCTCTATCCTTCCTATCCCCTCTATAACATATTTCCTAAGTTGATGTTCACTATAATTCAACTCCTCATTATACCACTTTTTCACTGACATGTCCCTTATAAATGGAATTTCCTCATCATCTACAGTATGTAAAACTTTCTCTCTACTACCTTCTGAAGGATGTCGAGGTTTTTTCAATATATATAATGTATATATTGGGGGAGACGACAGGAGAGAATGGCGCTGCTCTGACCGGCTGCCTTTCTGTTCGCTCCGTCGAGACTGTGCTTACTTTTGTTAATATTTATAGTTTTAAGAGTTTTGTCTGTACCAACAGTAGGTGCATTTAATGTGTATGACCGTCAGTCACTTATAGACATCGGATTACGGGAAACTTACCGATTGGATTACTCACTGAATCAGCTTTCCGAACCGCAACAATGGCCTGTGGAGATTCTCAGGAAAATGGGACCAGATCCCGACCCCAGGAACAAAGGATCCAGACGGCGTGGGAAGAGAGCTGGGATCCGTAACAGGCTGAGATCCAGACGACACCGAACGCCATTACCCAGTATATTGCTAGCCAATGTACAATCAATTGACAATAAACTGGACGATATCCGAGCAAGGATTCAATACCAAAGAGACGTTAGGGACTGCAACGTTCTCTGCTTCACCGAAACGTGGCTCACGCCGGACGTACCAGACCACGCAATCCAACCGGCCGAACACTTCTTCATCCACCGCAAGGATAGATCAGCAGAGTCCGGCAAACAACGTGGAGGAGGTATCGCCTTCATGTTTAACAACAATTGGAGCGATCCAACTAACGTGAAGGAATTATCCAACCACTGCTGCCCAGACCTGGAATATATAACCATCAAGTGTCGTCCTTTCTTCCTCCCGAGGGAGTTAACGGCGATCGTCCTGATCGGAGTGTATATCCCACCGCAAGCCAGTAACAACGTCGCGCTCTCCAGACTCCACGACGAGGTAAATAGAATACAAGCGGCGAACGTTAACGCCGCCATTTTGGTGCTGGGAGATTTCAATAGCGCCAATCTGAGAAAGGTATTACCTGACTTCTATCAGCATGTGACTTGCAACACCAGAGGCGGTAACATCCTAGATCACTGTTACACGCAATTTAAGGGTGGCTACAAGGCTCATTCTGATAGTGGCTTTGGTAAATCAGATCACGCGTCCATTTTCCTTTCACCAAAGTACAAACAGAGAATCAAAAGCACTCCCGTAGTCTCGCGAGAGGTGCAGAAATGGGATTTGACGTCAGAGGAGACACTCCAGGCTGCGTTTGACTGCACAGACTGGAACGTGTTCCGCGACACAGATAACATTAATGTCTACACGGAGACAGTGCTGGACTATGTTTATACTTTGGTGAAAAAAAAGATCCCCACTACCAAAATGAGAGTTTACCCAAATCAAAAACCCTGGGTAGACAAATCCGTCCGTGAAGCTCTGAGAGAGCGCACCAAAGCATACAACGACGGCCTAGTGGCAGGCAACATGAATGACCACAAGGTGGCGCGATACAACGTAAGGAGGACAGTGACAGAGGCCAAACGGCGCTACAGGGATAAAATTGAACTCCAGTTTGAACAAGCTGACTCTAGAGCTATGTGGCAGGGGCTCAAAACGATGACAGACTACAAAGGCGCCTCCCTCAAACTGAACAGTGACATCTCCTTAGCAAATGACCTCAATACCTTCTATGCGAGGTTTTGATGCTGGTAATAACAACACCAGCCCACAAGCCACGGCAATGGGGGGGGGGGGGGTCTGCTGCTGATGGAGACTCAGTGTTCAGGGTAACAGAGCATGAGGTGAGGCGGACCTTTAAAAAAGTGAATATCAGGAAGGCAGCAGGTCCGGACGGCATCCCCGGCCGCGTCCTAAAAGTCTGTGCCGACCAACTAGCCCCGGTATTCACTGACATATTTAACCTGTCCTTAGAACAGGCTGTCATCCCCACCTGCCTGAAGAAGTCCACTATTATCCCTGTACCCAAAAAATCCAAGCCTGCTTGCCTCAACGACTACCGCCCTGTAGCTCTCACCTCCATAGCCATGAAGTGCTTTGAGAAGCTAGTAAAGGGCTACATCTGCTCCTCCCTCCCCATCAACATGGACCCCCTGCAATTTGCATACCGCCCCAACAGGTCCACGGAGGACGCCATAGCCCATGTGCTGCACACAGCAGCATCACACCTGGACAAGAGGCAGGGGAACTATGTGAGAATGCTATTCATCGACTACAGCTTGGCATTCAATACCATAGTCCCCTCCATACTCATAGCCAAGCTCAGGGACCTGGGCTTGAACTATGACCTCTGCCAGTGGGTCTTGGACTTCCTGACTGGCAGACCCCAGGTGGTGAGAGCAGGCAACTGCACCTCCTCATCCATCACCCTCAACATAGGGGCCCCCCAGGGCTGTGTTCTGAGTCCCCTCCTCTACTCCCTGTACACACACGACTGTGTGGCTCAGCGGAGTAGCAATACAATCATCAAATTTGCTGACGACACAGTGGTGGTGGGCCTGATCTCTGCCAACGACGAGAGGGCCTACCTGGAAGAGGTCAAGGTCCTGGCGGGATGGTGCCAGGATAACAGCCTCTCCCTGAACGTCAGCAAAACAAAGGAGATGATTGTGGACTTCAGGAGGTCGGGGGTCAAGGACTACAGCCCCCTCAGCATCGACGGGGCACCGGTTGAGAGAGTCAACAGCGTTAAGTACCTCGGAGCCTACATATCCGAGGACTTGACATGGACCACACACATTGACAGTGTTGTGAAGAAGGCACGACAACGCCTCTACTTCCTCAGGCGCCTAAGGAAGTTCCAAGTCAGTCAGAAGATCCTTAAGAACTTCTACTCATGTACAATAGAGAGCATCTTGACTGGCAACATCACCTCCTGGTTTGGGAATAGCACTGCACAAGACCGAAGCAGACTACAAAGAGTGACACGTTCAGCCGAACGCACAATTGGAGGGGGGCTCCCCACCCTCCAGAACATTTACAACAAGCGTTGCAAGGGCAAGGCTAAGAGAATCATTAAAGACTCCAGTCACCCGAACAACTGCCTCTTTGAACTGCTGCGGTCAGGCAAGCGATACCGGAGTCTCAAGGCGAGCACAGAAAGACTCAGAAGAAGCTTCTATCCCCAGGCCATCAGACTGCTAAACGAACAATGAACACTACACAACAACAACCACCAAACGCACATAGCACACACATCCACACGCACACACTCACTTTAAACAGACACACTGTAGCACCCACTCCACACACTTTATAGCACACACCCACTTTAAACAAACACACTGTAGCACCCACTCCCCACACTTTATATTTATTGATGAAGGATTGCACTACAACTCGTACACCTTACTGTAAATTGTACCTAAATTGTACCTCATCCCATTTCTGCTTTGCACTATATAGTACTGTACATTAGTACACTGCATAGTATTGTATATTATATGGTAACTCAGAACATTGTACATATGTGTTATGGTTTGTAACCGACCCCAATCGCACAACACAAGACAGGTATGAGAGTAAGCCAAGAACTGGGCATTTATTGAAACACACAGAAAACGGCACTGTCCCTTTAAGGGAGAACACAAATTACTGGAAAACAAGAGATGGGAAAAAGGCACAGTGCCTTTAAGAGGCGAGCTGGCTAAGGGGAAGGCTAAGGGAAACAGGACAGGGCAAGGGACAAGGGCAGGAACTGGGAGGACTAGGAGGACTGGACAGGGATGACTAGGAGGACTAGGAGGACTGGACTGGGAGGACTAGGATGACTAGGAGGACTGGACAGGGAGGACTAGGAGGACTAGACAGGGAGGACTAGGATGACTAGGGTGGGGAAACAGGGACAGAGGCCCGCGGAGGCGGGCTGGGGACAGGGAGGACTAGGAGGACTAGAGTGGGGAAACAGGGACAGAGGCCCGCGGAGGCGGGCTGGGGACAGGGAGGACCAGAGAAAACAGGGTAAGGCCTTGGAACAGGGCGAGGGCTGGAGCTGCTTACAGGGACAGAGAAAAACAGACAAGGCCTGGGATACAGGCATTAGAAGAATGTTGCTGCTCTGCAGCTTCTCCCGGGAAGGTTCGTCCGAGGAATAGACGATGACGTCAGAGCCGCTCTGCAGATTCCTCTCGGCAGCTCTCCGAGGTGGAAACGGGACAGAGAGGGAGAGAGAGAGCGGGTTAGCTCAGAGAACAGTTGGGAACCGAGCAGGTGACAGGAGAAGTGACTTGTCCCAAAACAGATAATCCAGTGACAGAATCTTCGGTGTAAATACACACTGCGAGTAATGTCCCAACAACAATCCACGTGATAGAATCTTCGGTGCAAATACACACAGTGAGCGAAGTCCCAATAATAATCCAAGTGATAATATCTTCGGTGTGAATACACACAGAGAGCGATGTTCAAGCAAATATTATCCCAAATGAACTATCCAAAAAGCTGACACTGGGTGAGTGACAGTCTGACAAAAAGCAGGATATCTTCAGTGTCTTTAAACACACGAAAAACGAATAGGATCAAAGACAGTCATGAAAAACTCACCCAGGCGCTGTGCGTAAAGAGAACAGGATCAAAACAGGGCGAGCGCGTCGCCACGGGGAACGGGTTGTCCAAGCGGAGGTCTGAGTGGTGCGCGACTGCTTGGAGTACGCGCCGGTACGGAGGGCGCATCTGGCGCGGAGGTCTGAGTGGTGCGCGACTGCTTGGAGTACGCGCCGGTACGAGGGCGCATCTGGCGCGGAGGTCTGAGTGGTGCGCGTCTGCTTGGAGTACGCGCCGGTACGGAGGGCGCATCTGGCGCGGAGGTCTGAGTGGTGCGCGTCTGCTTGGAGTACGCGCCGGTACGGAGGACGCATCTGGAGTGCGTCTGAATGCGCGTCTGGAGTGAAGATCGCGTCTGCGCGGAAGAGCGCGCCAGGCTCGGAGGTCTGGATGGTGCGCGTCTGCTTTGAGTACGCGCCAGTACGGAGAGCGCATCTGCTGCGCGGAGGTCTGGAGTGGAACACCGGAATACCTCCCGTAGAGGTTTAGAGAGCGCAGTGCGGTGTCTCCTTCCAGGCAAACGGCGACAGGTGGCGAAGGCTTGAGTGCATCTGGCGCAGAGGTCTGGATGCGCGTCCGGACGTCTGCTGCGCGGAGGTCTGAAGTGGAACACTGGAATACCTCCCGTGGAAGTTTAGAGAGCGCAGTCCAGTGTCTCCTTCCAGGCAAACGGCGACAGGTGGCGAAGGCTTGAGTGCATCTGGCGCAGAGGTCTGGATGCGCGTCTGGACGTCTGCTGCGCGGAGGTCTGAAGTGGAACACTGGAATACCTCCTGTGGAAGTTTAGAGAACGCAGTCCAGTGTCTCCTTCCAGGCAAACGGCGACAGGAGGCGAAGGCTAGAGCGCATCTCACGCCGGAGATGAAAACAGCATAACAGACAGAGAACCTCCCGAAGGAGTCTTGGTGATAGAGATATGATACGGAACGACCCGACAAGGGACAGAGGGGAAGAGCGAGGTACTTAAAGCCCACAGGGGAACTAATTAGGATAAACAACAGGTGCGTGAAGGTAATTGATACTTGAACTAGAAGTGTGTGTTCGGCACCAGACCAATCAAACACATAATGACAGGTAGTCCAAGGGTGTGGCTGCTGAAGAGCAAACGAACGCGAGGGTGGGGGCTAGTGAAGTGAGGAGAATGCAATTGATTAACAGAAAACTAAAGGAACAGAGCGAGTAGGCTTAAAGGAACAGAGCGAGTAGGTGAGCAGCGGACAAAACCTCACAGTACCCCCCCCTCCACGGGAGCCACCCGGCGACCCAAAAATGCAGACAGAGTGGCAGGGGACAAAACAAGGCAACAAACAAAAGGTACTGGGCCAAGCCAGCAGGGGAAGCCACAACAAAAGTGGGGCTAGCAAAAGAACAGGGTAGCTGAGGGGTAACTAGGGTAGCTGAAGGGTAACTAGAGGAGCTGAGGGGTAACTAGAGGAGCAGAGGGGTCACCATGGTAGCTGAGGGGTAACTAAAGTAGCTGAGGGGTAACCAAGGTAGCTGAGGGGTAGCTGGAGGAGCTGAGGGGTAACCAGAGGAGCCGAGGGGTAACTAGAGGAGCTGAGGGGTAACAGCCAGGGCACTGATAGCCACAGGGCCTATGCTAGCTGTACCGCTACATCAACATAGAGGCTGCGCTAGCTGCCGGAGCTAGGCTAGCAGACAGGGCTGGAACAGGGGCACTGGAGAGGGGAACCGGGAAGGGGCTAGCAGAGGGAAAGGGTAGCTGCCAGGGCACTGATAGCTACAGGGCCTATGCTAGCTGTACTGCTACATTAACATAGAGGCTGCGCTAGCTGCCGGAGCTAGGCTAGCAGACAGGGCTGGAACAGGGGCACTGGAGAGGGGAACAGGGAAGGGGCTAGCAGAGGGAAAGGGTAGCTGCCAGGGCACTGATAGCTACAGGGCCTATGCTAGCTGTACTGCTACATTAACATAGAGGCTGCGCTAGCTGCCGGAGCTAGGCTGGCAGACAGGGCTGGACCAGCATGAGAGAACAAGCTAGCTGGAAGGACAGTCCTAGCTGTGGGGAACTGACCTTGCTAGCTGAAGGGCCAGTCCTAGCAGTGAGAGAAAACTGACCTTGCTAGCTGAAGGGGCAGTCCTAGCAGTGGGAGCAACCTGACCTTGCTAGCTGAAAGGGCAGTCCTAGCAGTGGGAAAACTGACCTTGCTAGCTGAAAGGGCAGTCCTAGCAGTGGGAGAAAACTGACCTTGCTAGCTGAAAAGGCAGTCCTAGCAGTGGGAAAAACTGACCTTGCTAGCTGAAAGGGCAGTCCTAGCAGTGGGAAAACTACACAAAAAGTGGAGGCCATGCAGAGGGACCGGGTTAGCTGCCTGGGCATGGCTAGCTACAGGGCCTATGCTAGCTGCAAGGGCTGCATTAACATAGAGGCTGTGCTAACAGCCGGGGCTAAGCTAGCAGACTGGGGCCATGCAGAGGGACTGGGTTAGCTGCCTTGGCATGGCTAGCTACAGGGCCTATGCCAGCAGCAAGGGCTGCATTAACATAGAGGCTGTGCTAGCAGCCGGGGCTAAGCTAGCAGACAGGGGCCCTGCAGAGGGACTGGGTTAGCTGCCTGGGCATGGCTAGCTACAGGGCCTATGCCAGCAGCAAGGGCTGCATTAACATAGAGGCTGTGCTAGCAGCCGGGGCTAAGCTAGCAGACAGGGGCCAAGCTGGTAGTAGAGGCATAACAAGCTGCAGGGGAGCTAACGAGGCTAACAGGGAAGCAAACAGGGGAGTCAACAGGCTAACAGGGGAGCTAACAGGGGAGCTAACAGGCTAACAGGGGAGCCAACAGGGCTAACAGGGAAGCTAACAGGTCTAACAAAAAAAAAGGCAAACTCAACATACACCGTCTGTGCTGGCTGGGGTCGTCGATTGGTCGGGTCGTACTGTTATGGTTTGTAACCGACCCCAATCGCACAACACAAGACAGGTATGAGAGTAAGCCAAGAACTGGGCATTTATTGAAACACACAGAAAACGGCACTGTCCCTTTAAGGGAGAACACAAATTACTGGAAAACAAGAGATGGGAAAAAGGCACAGTGCCTTTAAGAGGCGAGCTGGCTAAGGGGAAGGCTAAGGGAAACAGGACAGGGCAAGGGACAAGGGCAGGAACTGGGAGGACTAGGAGGACTGGACAGGGATGACTAGGAGGACTAGGAGGACTGGACTGGGAGGACTAGGATGACTAGGAGGACTGGACAGGGAGGACTAGGAGGACTAGACAGGGAGGACTAGGATGACTAGGGTGGGGAAACAGGGACAGAGGCCCGCGGAGGCGGGCTGGGGACAGGGAGGACTAGGAGGACTAGAGTGGGGAAACAGGGACAGAGGCCCGCGGAGGCGGGCTGGGGACAGGGAGGACTAGAGAAAACAGGGTAAGGCCTTGGAACAGGGCGAGGGCTGGAGCTACTTACAGGGACAGAGAAAAACAGACAAGGCCTGGGATACAGGCATTAGAAGAATGTTGCTGCTCTGCAGCTTCTCCCGGGAAGGTTCGTCTGAGGAATAGACGATGACGTCAGAGCCGCTCTGCAGATTCCTCTCGGCAGCTCTCCGAGGTGGAAACGGGACAGAGAGGGAGAGAGAGAGCGGGTTAGCTCAGAGAACAGTTGGGAACCGAGCAGGTGACAGGAGAAGTGACTTGTCCCAAAACAGATAATCCAGTGACAGAATCTTCGGTGTAAATACACACTGCGAGTAATGTCCCAACAACAATCCACGTGATAGAATCTTCGGTGCAAATACACACAGTGAGCGAAGTCCCAATAATAATCCAAGTGATAATATCTTCGGTGTGAATACACACAGAGAGCGATGTTCAAGCAAATATTATCCCAAATGAACTATCCAAAAAGCTGACACTGGGTGAGTGACAGTCTGACAAAAAGCAGGATATCTTCAGTGTCTTTAAACACACAAAAAACGAATAGGATCAAAGACAGTCATGAAAAACTCACCCAGGCGCTGTGCGTAAAGAGAACAGGATCAAAACAGGGCGAGCGCGTCGCCACGGGGAACGGGTTGTCCAAGCGGAGGTCTGAGTGGTGCGCGACTGCTTGGAGTACGCGCCGGTACGGAGGGCGCATCTGGCGCGGAGGTCTGAGTGGTGCGCGACTGCTTGGAGTACGCGCCGGTACGGAGGGCGCATCTGGCGCGGAGGTCTGAGTGGTGCGCGTCTGCTTGGAGTACGCGCCGGTACGGAGGGCGCATCTGGCGCGGAGGTCTGAGTGGTGCGCGTCTGCTTGGAGTACGCGCCGGTACGGAGGACGCATCTGGAGTGCGTCTGAATGCGCGTCTGGAGTGAAGAGCGCGTCTGCGCGGAAGAGCGCGCCAGGCTCGGAGGTCTGGATGGTGCGCGTCTGCTTTGAGTACGCGCCAGTACGGAGAGCGCATCTGCTGCGCGGAGGTCTGGAGTGGAACACCGGAATACCTCCCGTAGAGGTTTAGAGAGCGCAGTGCGGTGTCTCCTTCCAGGCAAACGGCGACAGGTGGCGAAGGCTTGAGTGCATCTGGCGCAGAGGTCTGGATGCGCGTCCGGACGTCTGCTGCGCGGAGGTCTGAAGTGGAACACTGGAATACCTCCCGTGGAAGTTTAGAGAGCGCAGTCCAGTGTCTCCTTCCAGGCAAACGGCGACAGGTGGCGAAGGCTTGAGTGCATCTGGCGCAGAGGTCTGGATGCGCGTCTGGACGTCTGCTGCGCGGAGGTCTGAAGTGGAACACTGGAATACCTCCCGTGGAAGTTTAGAGAGCGCAGTCCAGTGTCTCCTTCCAGGCAAACGGCGACAGGAGGCGAAGGCTAGAGCGCATCTCACGCCGGAGATGAAAACAGCATAACAGACAGAGAACCTCCCGAAGAAGTCTTGGTGATAGAGATATGATACAGAACGACCCGACAAGGGACAGAGGGGAAGAGCGAGGTACTTAAAGCCCACAGGGGAACTAATTCGGATAAACAACAGGTGCGTGAAGGTAATTGATACTTGAACTAGAAGTGTGTGTTCGGCACCAGACCAATCAAACACATAATGACAGGTAGTCCAAGGGTGTGGCTGCTGAAGAGCAAACGAACGCGAGGGTGGGGGCTAGTGAAGTGAGGAGAATGCAATTGATTAACAGAAAACTAAAGGAACAGAGCGAGTAGGCTTAAAGGAACAGAGCGAGTAGGCTTAAAGGAACAGAGCGAGTAGGTGAGCAGCGGACAAAACCTCACAATATGTCTATACCGAACACTGTGACCTCATTTTCTTCTTCTTCTTCTTCTTGGAGCGTAACAGTAAGAAGCATTTTGTATGAAAGTATTCTGTACTTCTGTATGACAACTATTAAAGAAACTTGAAACTTGAAACATCTAAAGGTGCCAGGTCAGAGAGGTAGATGTGGTGGTGGAGACAGGCAGAGAGAGAGTGTGTTAGATAAGGATTGAAAGTGCAGACAGGCTTTGGACGTTTAGTGTGTGGTAGGAGCTGATTAACACCCTGCAGAAGAGGCTGTGCTGTTCTCATCACCAGCTGATAGCTACAGCGTTTGTTTGGGGTAAGTTAATATCAACATTGCCGTTGCTATAGTGATCTGGGTCAAAATAGCAGAATGGTCAGAGAGAGCGAGAGTTTGACACCACTAGAAACAGGCATTTAATGTGTGTGAAGGGTGAACAGCAGTTGCCATGACAGCATGTCACATTGCAACAAGAAGAGGGGTGGGCCTCTATAAATGTGAGTTTCCTTCCGGGTGTAAGTTAGATCTAGACACGAAGCTGACGCGAGCGGACGTGGATCAGAGACTTTCATCCCTCTCTGACCCTCGCCGGGGGGGGGAGGGGAGGTGACACATCATCATTAGCTTCGGCTAACGGGAGAAGGGTTTCGGCTAACAACGAGGCCTCAGCCACCATTGGACTAAACAGCAGAAGAGACGATAGAATAATGAATTTAGTGTTCCATCAAAGACCTTTCAAGGACAATACGAAATGGGTAACATCTGAGGCTTTTGTTTATGTAATAAACAACGATTCCAAGAAAGGTACTACGCTGTCCAGTGTCGAATTCTTAGGTTTACGGATTGCATTAAAGGGAATGACAAAGATTGTACAGCCAGTATGAGAAGACGTCAAAGAAATAAACACAACGCAGAACCCACACAAGTCAACAGATGAAGAGGTGATACTGGCTGATTGATCCAAATCTAACACTTCCCTCTGGTCAATGAAATGCTTCTCGGTTTACTAGTCTTAATCTTCATCCTAGACCTAGCCCATTTGAGATGATCATTTAACTTCTCTAGTAACCTTTTTGTACAAGGCACTGTCCTTGTCACTAATGTCATGTCATCCATGTACGCCCTAATTGGTGGGAGGAGCAGCGCACCCTGCCACCTCTCCCCACCTATCACCCATGTTGAGGCTCTAATAATTACTTCCATCACCATTGTGAATGCTAGTGGGGAAATAGTACACCCTGATGTCTATCTCTGCCATGCTGTTGTAAAAAAAACATCTGTAGTACTAAAACACATTGTAATATCTTGGAAGTATGCTTTGCCCAAGTTTACAATCACTTCTGGCACTCTAAAGACATCAAACGCACTCCAAATAAGGCTATGCGGTACAGAAACAAATACATTTGCCAGGTCTAAAAATATCAAATGTAAATCTCTTTTCTCTATCTTGGCTGATTGCATCTGGTGCCATATCATGCTTGTGTGTTCTATGCATCAGACACACCCTGGGATTCTTGCTTTATGCACTGTGGTATCTATTAAACTAATAATGCAGGACCTCTTTAGAGGTCTTTATTCGGCATGCAACGAACTGGGACATGCAATGGGAGTGGCACACACACTGGAATACACACACAAATGCATTGTCTTTTTTCTCAGTCGCCAATGCGATTGAGCTCTGCGCCTAACCCATCCCGTCGTCCTTCCCCCCAAGGGCAGCCGGGAGCAGACAGGGCGTCGGCGAGGTACCGCGCCCGGGGACCAATCCAAGTGCTCCTGCCCGTCTTCGTCAGCGATCTGTTGTTGTGCATGTTTTTCCATTGGGTTTATCTTATCGGGGGGGAAACCCTTGCGAACACGGGGAGAACATGCAAACTCTGGGTACCTGGCATCGCGGAAACCTGGTCCCCAAGCGGGAATCGAACCCTGGACCTTCTTGCTGTGAGGCGACAGTGTTAACCACTACACCACTGTGTAGTGCAGGGGTGGCCAACCAGTCAGAAACTAAGAGCCACAAAAATTACTGTGGTACCACAAAGAGCCACACCATATACCAGCGTTTCTCAACTTTTTTTTCAGTCACGGCACCCTTCATGTGTTTATAGGTCTCACCCTCTGGCCTCTGAAGTTGCTAATGTCTTTTTTATTTGGGCCTCACAGGGTTAAAAGTACCCTGTGAGACCCACGGTTGCAAAATTACAAAATCACTTTTAGCCATTTAAAAAAAGAATGTTTATTTAAAAAAATGTAAGCACATGTATAGTCAATTGGTCCTGTTGTTCAGCCTCACAATGCTATTTGATAGTAAATGTGTTTATATGTCCCACCCTCTGGCCTCTGAAGTTGTTAATGTCTTTTTAATTTGGGCCTCACAGGGTTAACCTCTTAAGCCCGAGATATACAGTAAAATTGTATATTTTCAGCATTACGTTTGTTTACCAATTATTTTAACTGTTATTAGTGAAATATAAGATTATAGAAATCTCAGGGCATTGAGTCGGAAACCGGCGCATATTGACAGGAGGAAGTGGCACATCCAAAAGTGAGTGTAGTCTTTTGAAGGAAGAGACTCAGGGCTTTCATATTTAGAAAAACTACCCTACCCAGCTCACACCAGCCCCTGTCAATCATCTGACTTCTGGATTTACTTTATTATTTCTCTTATTTTTTGGGATTATCTCCCACAAACCTGAACGTTATTGCCATAAAACAGAATGCAGTTCGTTTCTCTACCTTTCTGTGAACGTCTTGCAAAAAATGGTGTTGCAATATGATGAAAAATGGTGGAGAAATTTACATTATAAAAAAGATGGCAGAATTCAGTACTGTATCTACAAAACCTTCTGTTTAATCATATTCCCTTTATTCATTTGCTTAGATTTTTCAGGTCTGGTCAATTTTAGCATGGTGTTATTCACAGTCAAAGATAATTAGTTTTTTAAATAAAATTGATATTCTCATTTGGTTCATTACAATTTACTCAAGCCTAGTAACAGACACACTATTTATGACACTGATCCATATATGTCCCTAGATTCAGATACCAAGAACATGCAAATGGACCATTTAAAAAAAAAGAAAAATGTTTATTATACGTCCTTATGGAATGAGTGACATAAAAAAAAAAGGTAAAAAAAATAAAATAAAAAAGAAGAAATCTTTTTTTATGGATGGGAGAGCCGCACATTGACGGGCAAAGAGCCGCATGCGGCTCGCGAGCCGCGGGTTGGCCACCCCTGGTGTAGTTTATCTTATCAGTATCTTCTAGGTAGTTTGCTAGCCACTGTGCCACTATACTAAAGATGTATGGGTAACAGAGCCTACACTGTAAAAAAATAAATGTTTTTTCACAGGAAATTAACTGTATTATTTTACAGATTACTCCTGTTTCTCTACTTTAAGTGTAAATGCCATAAAAATACAGTAAATCACCTTTTATCAAAATATTAACCGTTAAATAAAGGTTGTAATATGCAAATGTATTTGATTTTACTGCAATTTGACAGTAAGTATTTGGCAACCGTTGCTGCCAGACATTTGCAGTTTTTTAGTCTTCTTTTTCTTTTTTTTTTTTTTTTTTTTTTTTACAGTGTGTAGGGTGTATAGGCAATGGAGTTCAGTTGATGAAGTTGATGCCACTGTACTTGTGCAATGGACAATATGCTGTGCAACATGTGTGCCTCGCTGTAGCTGTACCTCAGAGCTGACGCCCAGGCTCCTCTCCAGGGTGTCCCTGTACTTCCCCACGCGGAGGGAGAAGTCTCGGTAGCGTCGGTCCACAGTGCTCACCCATCTCTTCAGCTCCGTCACGTGCACGTGGCCCTTCTCCACCAGGCTGTCCGCCAGCTGGATCAGCAGCTTCACCTTGTCCTTGGTTTGCTAAAAGGCACACAGAGCGGAACGTGGGATATTCTGTCCACCTGTTCTCAAAGAGCACCCGTCCAATGTCTTTTTTTTCTTCTTCTTTGTTTACACTGTTATCGCAGACTGATGCAGCACTGATGTTCCAAGTAAATGTTCCCCTCGTGACAATAAAGTTTATTCTTATCTTATCTCTTATACAAAGATATATTTATTTATATTTAAAGCTGAAGAGGTATTATTTAGAACATTAATTCATATTTTCTTTTGTTATTTATTTTGTCCAGTAAGACTTGAAAAGAGCTATTATTTTGTTATACTGTAGGTTGATTTTTAAGTAATCTTCGTGAGATTTGTCAGAGAGATTACTTTAGGCATAATACAGCATGTTGAGTAACTTTGGTTATATATATATATATATATTATTTTGTTATATAAAATAATATAAATAATAATTGTCTATCCATACAGAGGACGCATACTTTAAATATATAAAAATTATAAGGCATCTTTGAGTAAACTTCAAGTATCATTTTTTAAAGTATTTTGAGGCTGGGGACAGAGTGTCCTCTTTTTTGGAAATCACAATATGTGACTCGGCGTCATCAAACCCGACTTAGTCCGGCGAGATACAAGCGTCAGAAAATGCGAAAATGTCTTGCACTTCAGAAAATCGAAAAAAAATTGAAATCTTGCTTTTTTGACTGCTTTGAAATGTCATTGCTCTGTTCCCTTATTTGCAAACTTTAATACAACTTGTAAATGAGTTAATTATTGTTAGATTGTCCGACAGTATTGTGTCTCAATACTGTGGAAAGACTACAGGCGAGGGCTTTACGCTGGGTGGTCTGTCTGTGCGTGCTTCATGCATTAATCTTCACAGGTACTTAACACTTTGGTTGCCTAAGGTTAAATTAATGATATACCATAGATTGCCAGCGCTATTTGTCTATGGAGAAAGTCCCCTTCTTTGCAGGGCTATAACTTTTTAAATTCTATTGCTACATTGCCATTATTAGGGCCCATTCAAAGTCCTATATGTATTGTTCATTGTGTAGCAACGTTAAACTTTTTCATTCACATATTCATAGTAAAGTATGGTCTAATGTATAAGTATGTTTTCATCTCTTTCTGCAGCTTTCTCCAGAACGTGATATATAGCCCCAAATGCATTATATTGATGATGAAATACAGTTTGATGGCAATCAGCGCGATATAAAAAATTCCAACTAGACGTACTTCTAGAAGTTACTACACGTCATCTGATGTTGACCGGATGGGCGAGGGGGCGTTTATAATTCCGTGGGCAGCGTTATACCAATCATCTAATGTGGGTCAAATGTTGATAATATCAGTTATTATCGAAGACGGTAACGTTACACGCTGAAACTCACCCCAGTCTCCGCGCGCCGTTGGGCGATCATCGTCGAGTAGAAATTTTATCATTATGGGATATATTATTACCCGGTCCATCTCCAGCTTGTATAATGGTATATACGTCCAAATCATGTTGTTTATCGAGTTATTGGCAATCGATCGCTATGTAGAGTGACGAGCTAGAGTCACGGGACATGTACCGAGTGGCCGGAAGCAATACGGACGTCTAGCAAAACCTCTAGTGCGCTTCCTGTTAAGCGCTTGCGCCGATCGGCCACCAGATGGCGCTCCTGAACCGCCAGAGAGCTCAGTGGGTCCTGCTGGTGGATCTCAGGCCAGCGGAGGGACATTATGAATCCGATCGCGGATTTTTGAAATATTGATATAAAGACGACGTACAGCGTCCCCCGGCAACTTTAGCATGGCCAGCAAAGACGTCTAAAGACGGCTCCCGGCACCCAAAGTGTTAACGAGGTGTTGAAACACACACAAGCACACAAGCACTCCTTTCTTAGCAGAGAGAACGAAAATGTAATACACTTATCTTAACGTTATAAGTTACAGCAACTTAAATTGTGACAAACGCAGTGTCTATATTAAAAAGACCTTCATCATAAAACGCGAGTCGGGACTCGGGTGTATTGTCATTAAACAACATTAAAACACATTTAGGGCGGTTAGGTGGCGTAGTGGAGATTGCATTCGTCACCAACCCCGAAGCTCCGGGGTTGTCACCAGCTTGGCTGGCCGTTCACACTAATACAATTGGCTGTATTAGAGGGTGGGAGAAGCTGGCGGGGTGGGTCCGGGTCGTTGTAAACAGCGACTCCTACAGTTCGGTCGGGGCGCCTGCTAAGCGCGGATAGGACCTGAGTGGGATAGTGTGATCCTTCCACACGCTACGCCCTCTCAGGGAGGATCCGCGCTGCCAGGTGAAAAGAAGCGGTTGATTGGCTGGACGTGTGTCGGAGGAAGCATGTGATAGCCTCCACTCTCCCAGATGATCTGACTGTGGGGGGTAAGTGCGCAGCGACCAGGAAGGGACTGGGAATTGGCATACGACTAACATTGGGATGGGAGAAAATCGGAGGAAAATGGAGGGGGAAAAAGATAATAAAAAAAAAAAAAAAACATTTAGAATGTCACGGATTTTATGAGCAAACTAATTTTGTTCGAGTGGATTTATTGCAACCTAATGCTGTCCTTATTTGAATGTTGCGCTTTGTTATTGCGTGGCTTGAATCTGCAGCAGTAAGCCAGATAAACAAATGTATTAACGCACCTTTCAATTTTCAAGTGATGGCTTATTTTGAAGGTATGAATCTGTACTTTCATAATATGTAAAACATTTTATAAAATTTGAAGTTGCCTCAACAAGTCCCTACTATCCACGGCTAGCCTATGGTCACCCTACGGCTTAATAGATTGAGTTTGTCCATGTTGGACTGTGGATGCCATGTTGCCGTCTATTCTCTAGTCTAGAACTAGCAAGTGGTGCCTGAGCCATGAATAGACAGTTTGTAGACAGTCTGCTAGCTAAAACACCATAGAGTGTGTGTTTAGGAGTAAGATCTAGCGCTAGTCTACAGAGCGCTGCTAGCTAAAACACCATAGAGTGTGTGTTTAGGAGTAAGATCTAGCGCTAGTCTGCAGAGCGCTGCTAGCTAAAACACCATAGAGTGTGTGTTTAGGAGTAGGATCTAGCGCTAGTCTACAGAGCGCTGCTAGCTAAAACACCATAGAGTATGTTTTTAGCAGTAAGATCTAGCGCTAGTCTGCAGAGCGCTGCTAGCTAAAACACCATAGAGTATGTTTTTAGCAGTAGGAGCTAGCGTTAGTCTGCAGAGCGCTGCTAGCTAAAACACCATAGAGTATGTTTTTAGCAGTAGGAGCTAGCGTTAGTCTGCAGAGCGCTGCTAGCTAAAACACCATAGAGTATGTTTTTAGCAGTAGGAGCTAGCGTTAGTCTGCAGAGCGCTGCTAGCTAAAACACCATAGAGCAGGGGTCTCAAACTCAATTTACCTGGGGGCCGCTGGAGGTAGAGTCTGGGTGAGGCTGGGCCGCATCAAATATT
>NC_140169.1:8464004-8501504 GCF_963971535.1 Notolepis coatsorum
AGAAGAGGTATGTGTGTATTTGTACCTGTTGAGAGGTCTTGTAGAAGAGGTATGTGTGTATTTGTACCTGTTGAGAGGTCTTGTAGAAGTGGTATGTGTATATTTGTACCTGTTGAGAGGTCTTGTAGAAGAGGTATGTGTGTATTTGTACCTGTTGAGAGGTCTTGTAGAAGAGGTATGTGTGTATTTGTACCTGTTGAGAGGTCTTGTAGAAGAGGTATGTGTGTATTTGTACTTGTCCAGAGGTCTTGTAGAAGGGGTATGTGTGTATTTGTACCTGTTGAGAGGTCTTGTAGAAGGGGTATGTGTGTATTTGTACCTGTCCAGAGGTCTTGTAGAAGGGGTATGTGTATATTTGTACCTGTCCAGAGGTCTTGTAGAAGGGGTATGTGTATATTTGTACCTGTTGAGAGGTCTTGTAGAAGAGGTATGTGTATATTTGTACCTGTTGAGAGGTCTTGTAGAAGGGGTATGTGTATATTTGTACCTGTTCAGAGGTCTTGTAGAAGGGGTATGTGTATATTTGTACCTGTTGAGAGGTCTTGTAGAAGAGGTATGTGTATATTTGTACCTGTTGAGAGGTCTTGTAGAAGGGGTATGTGTATATTTGTACCTGTCCAGAGGTCTTGTAGAAGGGGTATGTGTGTATTTGTACCTGTCCAGAGGTCTTGTAGAAGAGGTATGTGTGTATTTGTACCTGTTGAGAGGTCTTGTAGAAGAGGTATGTGTATATTTGTACCTGTCCAGAGGTCTTGTAGAAGAGGTATGTGTGTATTTGTACCTGTTGAGAGGTCTTGTAGAAGGGGTATGTGTGTATTTGTACCTGTTCAGAGGTCTTGTAGAAGGGGTATGTGTATATTTGTACCTGTTGAGAGGTCTTGTAGAAGGGGTATGTGTGTATTTGTACCTGTTGAGAGGTCTTGTAGAAGAGGTATGTGTGTATTTGTACCTGTTCAGAGGTCTTGTAGAAGGGGTATGTGTGTATTTGTACCTGTTCAGAGGTCTTGTAGAAGGGGTATGTGTGTATTTGTACCTGTGCAGAGGTCTTGTAGAAGGGGTATGTGTGTATTTGTACCTGTTCAGAGGTCTTGTAGAAGGCGACGGAGGCGTTGACCAGTTTCAGTCTGTCCTCCATCTTCAACATGAGCTGCTGCCAGTGCATGGCCACCTTCTCTGCACAGCTGCGGATGGCCTCTGGGTCATAGTGACCCGCCTGCAGCATCACCTGGAGACAAGAGAGACTCAAGAGTTGAATTTGAACATAAAATGATGGAGAAACACTTCAATATATGTATAAAATAAATTTTTCTAAAGACATGGATATATTTATAAAATATATGGATATATTTATGAAAATCTATATGTATAAGAAATATATTAATATTTTTTTTAAATACATATATATATATACTGTATTTATAAAATATATTTTATAAATTATATTATATATATTTACCTCTGCCTTCTGCTGCACCTGTAGAGCACTCTGATGAGTCTTCTGGAGAGAGTTGGCATGAAAGAGAGACTGGAGGGGAAAGGAGGAGAGGAGACGAGGAGAGGAGAAGAGGAGAGAAGAGGGGAATATACCAGGAGAGGAGAGGAGGACAAGACAGGAGGGGAGGGGAGAGGAGAGGAGAGGAGAGGAGAGGAGAGGAGAGGAGAGGAGAGGAGAGGAGAGGAGAGGAGAGGAGAGGAGAGGAGAGGAGAGGAGAGGAGGGGGAGATGAGATGAGAGGAGGGGAGGAAAGGAGGGGAGAGGAGGAGGAGAGGAGAAGAGAGGAGGGGAGGAGAGGTTAACATTTAACTGAAGGAAGGAAAAATGTCTGTTTTCTTAATGTATATTATATGCTAGTATTAATGTACATGGTGTATAAACCTCATCATCAACCTCACATCATCATACCTGCCAACATGTTTTTACGCTTTCTGCCGCCGTTCCCCCTCCTGTTTGGTCATTTATGCCGTTAATATCCTGTCTTTCCCCACAAAAACCTTTGAATTGAGTTACCATAGTGACACAAACTAAATTGGGCTTTCTATGGAGTATAACGTATCTGTTGCGAGATTACACTGAGAGGCTGTCTGTCATACATGCTGCCAAAAAGAAAGTAAAATGCCTACAGTCTCTCCATCTTCCTTACTTAATCATCTTCACTCCCAGTGGAGCGTAAGGCTTCAACAGACCTGTGTGGTCTTGTCAAGGCTAATGATGATGCTCCTCATATCTGCTTCAGATATTCACCGCTACAAAGCAGTCTCCATTCCTTTTTTACAAGTGCTTTCAGAAGAGTCAGTTTCTTCTTTTATTTTTTTTTTACTTCAATATCACTATCATCATTTATAATTTTGACCCAGTGCAGCACTTCAATTCAAATGTTCACAAGAATTGATGGTAAGTGTTGTACTGCATGTATATAAAGCGCTTTAAATGACAACTCATGCCTCATATTCACCTATTCACACCCCGATGGCGGAGGTGACCATACGAGGTGCCAACCTGCTCATTGGGAGCAGTCAAGGACACTTCGACACACTGCCGGGAGGAGCCGGAATCAAACCGGGAACCTGCTGATTACCAGACGGCCGCTCTACCTCCTGAGCGACTGTCGCCCCTAAGAGATATATTGTTCCCCGTTTCCCTGTGGTTCTATGTTTCTTTGTTTCTTTGTTTTTCTTTTTGCCTATTGTCAGCAACTTCAGGTCATTGAGAAGCACTTTATAAAATGTATTAATTATTATTATTATTATTATTATTATTATTATTATTATTATTATTATTATTATTATTATTATTATTATTATTATTATTATTATTATTATTATTATTATTATTATTATTATTATAAGAGCCTGCTTGTCCATGTCTGGTCTTGTGGAGACAGACTTGTGTCTGGTCTTGTGGAGACAGACTTGTGTCTGGTCTTGTGGAGACAGACTTGTGTCTGGTCTTGTGGAGACAGACTTGTGTCTGGTCTTGTGGAGACAGACTTGTGTCTGGTCTTGTGGAGACAGACTTGTCTTGAGGAGACAGACTTGTGTCTGGTCTTGTGGAGACAGACTTGTGTCTGGTCTTGTGGAGACAGACTTGTGTCTGGTCTTGTGGAGACAGACTTGTCTTGAGGAGACAGACTTGCTTCTTACTGTTACGCTCCAGAGACTGTGCTAGACAAGATAGTATCAAATAACATAGTATAGCATGTAGTTTAGAAGAAGAAAATGAGGTCACAGTGTTCGGTATAGACATATGTACAATGTTCTGAGTTACCATATAATATACAATACTATGCAGTGTACTAATGTACAGTACTATATAGTGCAAAGCAGAAATGGGATGAGGTACAATTTAGGTACAATTTACAGTAAGGTGTACAAGTTGTAGTGCAATCCTTCATCAATAAATATAAAGTGTGGGGAGTGGGTGCTACAGTGTGTTTGTTTAAAGTGAGTGTGTGCTGTAAAGTGTGTGGAGTGGGTGCTACAGTGTGTTTGTTTAAAGTGAGTGTGTGCGTGTGGGTGTGTGTGCTATGTGCGTTTGATGGTTGTTGTTGTGTAGTGTTCATTGTTCGTTTAGCAGCCTGATGGCCTGGGGATATAAGCTTCTTCTGAGTCTTTCTGTGCTCGCCTTGAGACTCCGGTATCGCTTGCCTGACCGCAGCAGTTCAAAGAGGCAGTTGTTCGGGTGACTGGAGTCCTTAATGATTCTCTTAGCCTTGCCCCTGCAACGCTTGTTGTAAATGTTCTGGAGGGTGGGGAGCCCCCCTCCAATTGTGCGTTCCGCTGAACGTGTCACTCTTTGTAGTCTGCTTCGGTCTTGTGCAGTGCTATTCCCAAACCAGGAGGTGATGTTGCCAGTCAGGATGCTCTCTATTGTACATGAGTAGAAGTTCTTAAGGATCTTCTGACTGACTTGGAACTTCCTTAGGCGCCTGAGGAAGTAGAGGCGTTGTCGTGCCTTCTTCACAACACTGTCAATGTGTGTGGTCCATGTCAAGTCCTCGGATATGTGGGCTCCGAGGTACTTAAAGCTGTTGACTCTCTCAACCGGTGCCCCGTCGATGCTGAGGGGGCTGTAGTCCTTGACCCCCGACCTCCTGAAGTCCACAATCATCTCCTTTGTTTTGCTGACGTTCAGGGAGAGGCTGTTTTCCTGGCACCATCCCGCCAGGACCTTGACCTCTTCCAGGTAGGCCCTCTGGTCGTTGGCAGAGATCAGGCCCACCACCACTGTGTCGTCAGCAAATTTGATGATTGTATTGCTACTCTGCTGAGCCACACAGTCGTGTGTGTACAGGGAGTAGAGGAGGGGACTCAGAACACAGCCCTGGGGGGCCCCTATGTTGAGGGTGATGGATGAGGAGGTGCAGTTGCCTGCTCTCACCACCTGGGGTCTGCCCGTCAGGAAGTCCAAGACCCACTGGCAGAGGTCATAGTTCAAGCCCAGGTCCCTGAGCTTGGCTATGAGTATGTCTGGTCTTGTGGAGACAGACTTGTGTCTGGTCTTGTTGAGACAGACTTGTGTCTGGTCTTGTGGAGACAGACTTGTCTTGAGGAGACAGACTTGTGTCTGGTCTTGTGGAGACAGACTTGTGTCTGGTCTTGTGGAGACAGACTTGTGTCTGGTCTTGAGGAGACAGACTTGTGTCTGGTCTTGTGGAGACAGACTTGTGTCTGGTCTTGTGGAGACAGACTTGTGTCTGGTCTTGTGGAGACAGACTTGTGTCTGGTCTTGTGGAGACAGACTTGTGTCTGGTCTTGAGGAGACAGACTTGTGTCTGGTCTTGTGGAGACAGACTTGTGTCTGGTCTTGAGGAGACAGACTTGTGTCTGGTCTTGTGGAGACAGACTTGTATCTGGTCTTGAGGAGACAGACTTGTGTCTGGTCTTGAGGAGACAGACTTGTGTCTGGTCTTGAGGAGACAGACTTGTGTCTGGTCTTGTGGAGACAGACTTGTCTCTGGTCTTGAGGAGACAGACTTGTCTCTGGTCTTGTGGAGACAGACTTGTCTCTGGTCTTGTGGAGACAGACTTGTCTTGAGGAGACAGACTTGTGTCTGGTCTTGTGGAGACAGACTTGTGTCTGGTCTTGTGGAGACAGACTTGTCTTGAGGAGACAGACTTGTGTCTGGTCTTGTGGAGACAGACTTGTGTCTGGTCTTGAGGAGACAGACTTGTCTTGTGGAGACAGACTTGTGTCTGGTCTTGTGGAGACAGACTTGTGTCTGGTCTTGAGGAGACAGACTTGTGTCTGGTCTTGTGGAGACAGACTTGTGTCTGGTCTTGAGGAGACAGACTTGTGTCTGGTCTTGAGGAGACAGACTTGTGTCTGGTCTTGTGGAGACAGACTTGTGTCTGGTCTTGTGGAGACAGACTTGTCTTGTGGAGACAGACTTGTGTCTGGTCTTGTGGAGACAGACTTGTCTCTGGTCTTGAGGAGACAGACTTGTCTTGTGGAGACAGACTTGTGTCTGGTCTTGTGGAGACAGACTTGTGTCTGGTCTTGTGGAGACAGACTTGTCTCTGGTCTTGAGGAGACAGACGTGTCTTGAGGAGACAGACTTGTCTCTGGTCTTGAGGAGACAGACGTGTCTTGAGGAGACAGACTTGTGTCTGGTCTTGTGGAGACAGACTTGTGTCTGGTCTTGTGGAGACAGACTTGTGTCTGGTCTTGTGGAGACAGACTTGTGTCTGGTCTTGTGGAGACATACTTGTGTCTGGTCTTGTGGAGACAGACTTGTGTCTGGTCTTGTGGAGACAGACTTGTGTCTGGTCTTGTGGAGACAGACTTGTGTCTGGTCTTGTGGAGACATACTTGTCTCTGGTCTTGAGGAGACAGACTTGTGTCTGGTCTTGTGGAGACATACTTGTCTCTGGTCTTGAGGAGACAGACTTGTCTTGTGGAGACAGACTTGTGTCTGGTCTTGTGGAGACAGACTTGTGTCTGGTCTTGAGGAGACAGACTTGTGTCTGGTCTTGAGGAGACAGACTTGTGTCTGGTCTTGTGGAGACAGACTTGTGTCTGGTCTTGAGGAGACAGACGTGTCTTGAGGAGACAGACTTGTGTCTGGTCTTGAGGAGACAGACTTGTGTCTGGTCTTGTGGAGACAGACTTGTGTCTGGTCTTGTGGAGACAGACTTGTGTCTGGTCTTGAGGAGACAGACTTGTGTCTGGTCTTGAGGAGACAGACTTGTGTCTGGTCTTGTGGAGACAGACTTGTCTCTGGTCTTGAGGAGACAGACCTGTGTCTGTCTTGAGGAGACAGACTTGTCTTGAGGAGACAGACTTGTCTCTGGTCTTGAGGAGACAGACTTGTCTCTGGTCTTGTGGATACAGACTTGTCTCTGGTCTTGTGGAGACAGACTTGTCTTGAGGAGACAGACTTGTGTCTGGTCTTGTGGAGACAGACTTGTGTCTGGTCTTGTGGAGACAGACTTGTCTTGAGGAGACAGACTTGTGTCTGGTCTTGTGGAGACAGACTTGTGTCTGGTCTTGAGGAGACAGACTTGTCTTGTGGAGACAGACTTGTGTCTGGTCTTGTGGAGACAGACTTGTGTCTGGTCTTGAGGAGACAGACTTGTGTCTGGTCTTGTGGAGACAGACTTGTCTCTGGTCTTGAGGAGACAGACTTGTGTCTGGTCTTGTGGAGATAGACTTGTCTTGTGGAGACAGACTTGTGTCTGGTCTTGTGGAGACAGACTTGTCTCTGGTCTTGAGGAGACAGACTTGTCTTGTGGAGACAGACTTGTGTCTGGTCTTGTGGAGACAGACTTGTCTCTGGTCTTGAGGAGACAGACGTGTCTTGAGGAGACAGACTTGTGTCTGGTCTTGTGGAGACAGACTTGTGTCTGGTCTTGAGGAGACAGACTTGTCTTGTGGAGACAGACTTGTGTCTGGTCTTGTGGAGACAGACTTGTGTCTGGTCTTGAGGAGACAGACTTGTGTCTGGTCTTGTGGAGACAGACTTGTCTCTGGTCTTGAGGAGACAGACTTGTGTCTGGTCTTGAGGAGACAGACTTGTGTCTGGTCTTGAGGAGACAGACTTGTGTCTGGTCTTGTGGAGACAGACTTGTGTCTGGTCTTGTGGAGACAGACTTGTCTTGTGGAGACAGACTTGTGTCTGGTCTTGTGGAGACAGACTTGTCTCTGGTCTTGAGGAGACAGACTTGTCTTGTGGAGACAGACTTGTGTCTGGTCTTGTGGAGACAGACTTGTGTCTGGTCTTGTGGAGACAGACTTGTCTCTGGTCTTGAGGAGACAGACGTGTCTTGAGGAGACAGACTTGTCTCTGGTCTTGAGGAGACAGACGTGTCTTGAGGAGACAGACTTGTGTCTGGTCTTGTGGAGACAGACTTGTGTCTGGTCTTGTGGAGACAGACTTGTGTCTGGTCTTGTGGAGACAGACTTGTGTCTGGTCTTGAGGAGACAGACTTGTGTCTGGTCTTGTGGAGACAGACTTGTGTCTGGTCTTGTGGAGACAGACTTGTGTCTGGTCTTGTGGAGACAGACTTGTGTCTGGTCTTGTGGAGACAGACTTGTGTCTGGTCTTGTGGAGACAGACTTGTGTCTGGTCTTGTGGAGACATACTTGTCTCTGGTCTTGAGGAGACAGACTTGTGTCTGGTCTTGTGGAGACATACTTGTCTCTGGTCTTGAGGAGACAGACTTGTCTTGTGGAGACAGACTTGTGTCTGGTCTTGTGGAGACAGACTTGTGTCTGGTCTTGAGGAGACAGACTTGTGTCTGGTCTTGAGGAGACAGACTTGTGTCTGGTCTTGTGGAGACAGACTTGTGTCTGGTCTTGAGGAGACAGACGTGTCTTGAGGAGACAGACTTGTGTCTGGTCTTGAGGAGACAGACTTGTGTCTGGTCTTGTGGAGACAGACTTGTGTCTGGTCTTGTGGAGACAGACTTGTGTCTGGTCTTGAGGAGACAGACTTGTGTCTGGTCTTGAGGAGACAGACTTGTGTCTGGTCTTGTGGAGACAGACTTGTCTCTGGTCTTGAGGAGACAGACCTGTGTCTGTCTTGAGGAGACAGACTTGTCTTGAGGAGACAGACTTGTCTCTGGTCTTGAGGAGACAGACTTGTCTCTGGTCTTGTGGATACAGACTTGTCTCTGGTCTTGTGGAGACAGACTTGTCTTGTGGAGACAGACTTGTCTCTGGTCTTGTGGAGACAGACTTGTGTCTGGTCTTGTGGAGACAGACTTGTCTTGAGGAGACAGACTTGTGTCTGGTCTTGTGGAGACAGACTTGTGTCTGGTCTTGAGGAGACAGACTTGTCTTGTGGAGACAGACTTGTGTCTGGTCTTGTGGAGACAGACTTGTGTCTGGTCTTGTGGAGACAGACTTGTCTCTGGTCTTGAGGAGACAGACTTGTGTCTGGTCTTGTGGAGATAGACTTGTCTTGTGGAGACAGACTTGTGTCTGGTCTTGTGGAGACAGACTTGTCTCTGGTCTTGAGGAGACAGACTTGTCTTGTGGAGACAGACTTGTGTCTGGTCTTGTGGAGACAGACTTGTGTCTGGTCTTGTGGAGACAGACTTGTCTCTGGTCTTGAGGAGACAGACGTGTCTTGAGGAGACAGACTTGTCTCTGGTCTTGAGGAGACAGACGTGTCTTGAGGAGACAGACTTGTGTCTGGTCTTGTGGAGACAGACTTGTGTCTGGTCTTGTGGAGACAGACTTGTGTCTGGTCTTGTGGAGACAGACTTGTGTCTGGTCTTGTGGAGACAGACTTGTGTCTGGTCTTGTGGAGACAGACTTGTGTCTGGTCTTGTGGAGACAGACTTGTGTCTGGTCTTGTGGAGACAGACTTGTGTCTGGTCTTGTGGAGACAGACTTGTGTCTGGTCTTGTGGAGACAGACTTGTCTCTGGTCTTGTGGAGACAGACTTGTCTTGTGGAGACAGACTTGTGTCTGGTCTTGTGGAGACAGACTTGCGTCTGGTCTTGTGGAGACAGACTTTTCTTGTGGAGACAGACTTGTCTCTGGTCTTGTGGAGACAGACTTGTGTCTGGTCTTGTGGAGACAGACTTGTGTCTGGTCTTGAGGAGACAGACTTGTGTCTGGTCTTGTGGAGACAGACTTGTGTCTGGTCTTGTGGAGACAGACTTGTGTCTGGTCTTGTGGAGACAGACTTGTGTCTGGTCTTGTGGAGACAGACTTGTGTCTGGTCTTGTGGAGACAGACTTGTGTCTGGTCTTGAGGAGACAGACTTGTGTCTGGTCTTGAGGAGACAGACTTGTGTCTGGTCTTGTGGAGACAGACTTGTGTCTGGTCTTGAGGAGACAGACTTGTGTCTGGTCTTGTGGAGACAGACTTGTCTCTGGTCTTGAGGAGACAGACTTGTGTCTGGTCTTGAGGAGACAGACTTGTGTCTGGTCTTGTGGAGACAGACTTGTGTCTGGTCTTGTGGAGACAGACTTGTCTTGTGGAGACAGACTTGTGTCTGGTCTTGTGGAGACAGACTTGTCTCTGGTCTTGAGGAGACAGACTTGTCTTGTGGAGACAGACTTGTGTCTGGTCTTGTGGAGACAGACTTGTGTCTGGTCTTGAGGAGACAGACGTGTCTTGTGGAGACAGACTTGTGTCTGGTCTTGTGGAGACAGACTTGTGTCTGGTCTTGTGGAGACAGACTTGTGTCTGGTCTTGTGGAGACAGACTTGTGTCTGGTCTTGTGGAGACAGACTTGTGTCTGGTCTTGTGGAGACAGACTTGTGTCTGGTCTTGTGGAGACAGACTTGTCTCTGGTCTTGTGGAGACAGACTTGTGTCTGGTCTTGTGGAGACAGACTTGTCTCTGGTCTTGTGGAGACAGACTTGTCTTGAGGAGACAGACTTGTGTCTGGTCTTGTGGAGACAGACTTGTGTCTGGTCTTGTGGAGACAGACTTGTCTTGAGGAGACAGACTTGTGTCTGGTCTTGTGGAGACAGACTTGTGTCTGGTCTTGAGGAGACAGACTTGTGTCTGGTCTTGAGGAGACAGACTTGTGTCTGGTCTTGAGGAGACAGACTTGTGTCTGGTCTTGTGGAGACAGACTTGTCTCTGGTCTTGAGGAGACAGACTTGTGTCTGGTCTTGAGGAGACAGACTTGTGTCTGGTCTTGTGGAGACAGACTTGTGTCTGGTCTTGTGGAGACAGACTTGTCTTGTGGAGACAGACTTGTGTCTGGTCTTGTGGAGACAGACTTGTCTCTGGTCTTGTGGAGACAGACTTGTCTCTGGTCTTGAGGAGACAGACTTATCTTGTGGAGACAGACTTGTGTCTGGTCTTGTGGAGACAGACTTGTGTCTGGTCTTGTTGAGACAGACTTGTGTCTGGTCTTGTGGAGACAGACTTGTCTTGAGGAGACAGACTTGTGTCTGGTCTTGTGGAGACAGACTTGTGTCTGGTCTTGTGGAGACAGACTTGTGTCTGGTCTTGTGGAGACAGACTTGTGTCTGGTCTTGTGGAGACAGACTTGTGTCTGGTCTTGTGGAGACAGACTTGTGTCTGGTCTTGTGGAGACAGACTTGTGTCTGGTCTTGAGGAGACAGACTTGTGTCTGGTCTTGTGGAGACAGACTTGTGTCTGGTCTTGAGGAGACAGACTTGTGTCTGGTCTTGATGAGACAGACTTGTGTCTGGTCTTGTGGAGACAGACTTGTCTCTGGTCTTGTGGAGACAGACTTGTGTCTGGTCTTGAGGAGACAGACTTGTGTCTGGTCTTGTGGAGACAGACTTGTCTCTGGTCTTGAGGAGACAGACTTGTGTCTGGTCTTGAGGAGACAGACTTGTGTCTGGTCTTGTGGAGACAGACTTGTCTCTGGTCTTGTGGAGACAGACTTGTGTCTGGTCTTGAGGAGACAGACTTGTGTCTGGTCTTGTGGAGACAGACTTGTGTCTGGTCTTGAGGAGACAGACTTGTCTCTGGTCTTGTGGAGACAGACTTGTGTCTGGTCTTGAGGAGACAGACTTGTGTCTGGTCTTGAGGAGACAGACTTGTGTCTGGTCTTGAGGAGACAGACTTGTCTCTGGTCTTGAGGAGACAGACTTGTGTCTGGTCTTGAGGAGACAGACTTGTGTCTGGTCTTGAGGAGACAGACTTGTGTCTGGTCTTGTGGAGACATACTTGTCTCTGGTCTTGAGGAGACAGACTTGTGTCTGGTCTTGTGGAGTGTTACATCCCAATGTATATATTCCCCAGTGTGTGTCTCCATGTGTGTGTGTTCTCCATTTTTCTTTCCTCCCTCCAGCCATTGTTCCCTCCACCATTGGTCCCTGCCAGGCCTGCCCTTCCATTACCCAGCACAGCACCGATTGGTAGATGGTTTTCCAGACTCCAACACTCAATCAACACCACCCAATCATGGATCACCACACACCTGTTAAAACATGGCTTCTCCCTTCAGTCTTTCTCTCTCTCTGGCATGAGGCTAGGCCTAGTGTTATTTTGTGGCATTGTACTTTGATAATATCCCTTTTTGTTTATAGGCCTTTGTAATAGTGAAAGTGCCTTTGTGATTGTATGGCCGCAGAGAGAGCATTGTTACCTATAGATTGTTTTGTTATGTTTCTATTTTGTTGTATGTATCATTAATGTGTTTTTCTCTCTTTCTCAGGATGCACAGATGGGGTGAGCTGCCATTTCCGTTGGATATTGTTTTATCCTGTTTTGGTTAGGTAAGAGTAGTTTAGGTAATGTAATTTCTTTTACCATAGATTAGATTGGGTTTATTTGGAGTATAGTGGTGTTTGTTTGTTGTTTTGGCCTGGGCTCACCCCTGAGCTACATGTGCTTCCTTTGCATCTCTCAATAAATATCATTGTTGTTTACAAACGTGGTCCATCTTTTCTGTCAACCAACTGTTATGTTACAGCCCTTTACCCTTAGACACACAGGGGTCGTAACATAAATGGGGGCTCGTCCGGGATCTTGTAACCCGTGTTCAATTGTTGGTTGATGGATTTGGTGAACTGTGTTTGTTTACACTTGTATAGTACTTAATTGATTTGTGTGTAAAAATGGCATTTGTGTAAAAAAAAAAAGGCAGTTAGTACTTTTGATCTGGGGAAATTCTTGAGCAATCCTACTTGGGAAGCGCTAGATAGCTGCCGCAAGGCAGACTTAGTGGAGATTGCCACACATTTTAAACTCTCGGTTCAACAGAAGCATCTTAAGCAGGATATCAGGTGTCTTGTGGTAGATAAGCTGTTGGAGCAGGGGACGCTTGTTTTACCTGTGGTCTCTGATGAACATGCAAGTCCTCCTGGTGAACCTACTGAAGCACAGCCTTCTGTATCTGAGGAGCAAGCTCATGGTGGAAGTGCTGAGAAGGCAGGTGTGAAAGTCACATTGCCACATTTTCACTTGACCTCTCCTGTGTCAACTGGGTCTCGAGAAGGGGCCCAGGTCAAGGTTAGAATAGCACGTCTCCAGATGGAGGCTCAGGAGAAGGCACAAGCACGTGAGGCGGAGTATCGGCTTCGTAGAATGGAGCTTGAGGCAGAAAATTAAAGGGCTGTTAACATTCGTAGGTTGGAGCTTGAGCATGACGTGGAAAAAGAGCTCAGACTGCGGAGGTTGGAGCTGGAAGTCCTAAGGAGTGAATCCAACTCTGCTACACCGACTCCTCCACAAGGCCCTGGTATGTCCTCCTCCACAGCTTATTCATCACACACTTTTGATATAAGTAAACACATTGCTTTGGTGCCTCCGTTCCGAGAGACAGAAGTTGATACTTATTTTAATGTGTTTGAGCGTATTGCTGCTTCATTGCGCTGGCCAAGAGAGGTCTGGCCTTTGTTGCTTCAATGCAAATTGACTGGTAAAGCCCAAGAGGTTTGTTCAACACTTTCCCTAGAAGATAGTCTATTGTATGATACTGTGAAGGCTGCCATCCTTCGTGCATATGAGCTTGTGCCCGAAGCTTATAGGCAGAGGTTTCGCAGTCACAAGAGAGCTGTCAACCAGACCTTTGTAGAGTTTGCTAGAGAGAAGGGAACTCTCTTTGATAAATGGTGTGCAGCAAGCAAGGCCTCAGATCTTAACTCTCTCAGAGAACTCATTCTATTAGAAGAGTTTAAGAATCGTTTGCCAGAGCGTATTGTAATTTACCTGAGTGAGCAGAAAGTGTCCACTCTGCAGCAGGCTGCTGTATTAGCTGATGAGTTTGCGCTAACCCATAAAACTGTGTTTGTAGATAGGCGTGACTCGTTTCTCCCCCATGATTTCTCTCAGAGACCTTCTGTCCCCAACCATCCAGAATTCACACACCCCCGACCAAAAATGTCACCTCCACGCTCAAAAGAGGAGCAGACATGTTACTACTGTCATAAATCTGGTCATGTTATTTCTGACTGTTTAACATTGAAACGTAAGCAGCAACCGTCCTCTCAGAACTTTAGGCAACCCAAAGGGGTTGGTCTGATTAAAATGGCACCTGATTCCGATCAACAGATGCACAATGATCAGGATGTTCTCGATCCTTGTTTCAGGCCATTTACTTCCAAGGGTTTAGTTTCCTTGACAGGGGATCCAAAAGATCAGTGTACAGTTCAGATCTTACGAGATACTGGAGCCTCACAATCCTTTATCCTCTCTGATGTACTACCTCTGTCTGAGAAATCTTCCTGTGGTTCTAGTGTCCTAGTTCAAGGTATTGAGATGGGTTTCGTGCCAGCCCCGTTACACTGTATTCATGTACAATCTGATTTGGTCACTGGTTTCTTTAAAATAGGGGTGAGACCTTCCTTGCCAGTTAAAGGCATTTCCTTTATCATGGGAAATGATTTAGCTGGAGGACAGGTGAACGCTGTGCTGGAAGTGTTGGATCACCCAGACACAGATTCTCTGCCTGATGACTTGTCACAGAACTTCCCTGAAGTTTTTTCTGCAAGTGTTGTCACTCGGGCTCAATTGAAAAAGAGAGGTGATGAAATTAATTTGTCTGACTCTGTTTTTGCTTCAGCCTTTGTCAGGGAGGAGTTGCTGGCTCCAACTTCTGATACCGCTGACAAACCACCGACTCATAGTAAGGTACCCCCACAGACAACTGTAACTAGTTCCGACGCATTGAAGTTACCCGTTACTCGTGAAATGCTAATTACTGCCCAGAAGGCTGACCCTTCTCTTGCTAAATGTTTCTCTTCTCTTGAAACAGAACAGAGGAGAGAGTTGCATTCTTATTTTGTGGATGAAGGAGTTTTGATGCGTACATGGAGGTCCCATGGTACTAGACTGGCAGAGCATGCACAATCGGAGATAGGGCTACCAGATCAGGTACCAGACTGGAGCACTCTTTATCAGATTGTTGTCCCTGCAGTTTATCGTCAGCATGTACTGTTCTTGGCCCATGACCACCCTTGGTCTGGACACTTGGGAGTCACTAAAACATACAACAGAATACTTCAACATTTCTTTTGGCCTGGTTTGAAGTCCGATGTAGCACAGTACTGTCGTACCTGTAGTACTTGTCAGATCACCGGAAAGCCAAACCAGGTAATTCCACCTGCTCCCCTCTGTCCTATACCAGCGGTCGGTGAACCATTTGAACATGTCATAGTTGACTGTGTTGGTCCGTTGCCAAAGACCAAAGCCGGCAATCAGTTTTTGTTGACAATAATGTGTACCGCCACCCGTTTCCCTGAGGCTATCCCTCTTCGCAGAATTACAGCGCCTGTAATAATTAAGGCTTTGACGAAGTTCTTCTCCACGTTTGGACTGCCTAAGGTAGTACAAACTGACCAAGGCACCAACTTCCTGTCTAGGTTATTTGAGCAAGTGTTACAGTCCCTGGGTATCCGACATATAGTGTCCAGTGCCTACCACCCTGAAACTCAGGGGGCTCTAGAACATTGGCATCAGACCTTAAAGTCCATGCTGCGTAAATATTGCTTAGACACAGAGAAAGATTGGGATGAGGGTGTCCCCCTTGTTCTATTTGCTGCGCGAGAGACCATACAGGAGTCTCTTGGTTTCAGTCCTGCTGAGCTCGTTTTTGGGCACACTGTTAGAGGGCCTCTGAAAGTTCTTAAAGAACGGTTCATGTCAAAGGGTGCCAGCACACCCACTAATGTTCTAGATTTTGTTAGCCAGTTTCGAGAGCGACTGCATCAGGCGTGCTCTCTCGCAAAAGAAGCGCTCTCTTCTTCCCAGAGAACTATGAAACGGCACTATGACGAGAAAGCTGTTTCTCGATCTTTCCAGCCAGGTGATAAGGTTCTAGTCCTGTTACCTATCCTTGGTTCTGCTCTTTCCGCTCGTTTTTCCGGACCGTATGCAATAGACAAGAAAATAAGTGATACAGACTATGTAGTTCGCACCCCTGATCGTAAACGTCACTCTCGTGTTTGCCACATCAATATGCTTAAACCATATTTTTCCAGAGATAGTGTGCAGGTGAAGACCTCAGACCAGACAGCCGGACTGGCCGTCTCTGCTGTTGCCTCAACTCCAATAGTTCTGGACTCTCCTGACGTTAGTGGTGAGGATGTAGATGGCTTAGAGTTGCGCAATGCAGCCCATCAGGGTGCTAGATTGTCCAACACTGAGATATTATTGAACCTGCCCACTCACTTAGCACACTTACCTGAGGAGCAGCGAGAGGACATCACAAATTTGATTCAGGCCTACATGGCTCTGTTTGGTGATGTTCCCTCCTGTACTTCTGTATTGGCCCATGATATTAATGTTAACAATGCTGTGCCTATCAAGCAACATGCATACCGTGTTAACATCACCAAGAGGGCCATGATGCAACAGGAGGTTGACTATTTGTTAAAACATGGTTTAGCCAAGCCAAGTTGCAGTCCCTGGAGTTCACCTTGCTTGTTAGCTCCCAAATCGGATGGAACTCCTAGATTTTGTACTGATTTCCGAAAGGTAAATACTGTCACCGTGCCTGATTCCTTCCCACTGCCCCGCATGGAAGATTGTATTGACAACCTTGGATCTGCCACCTATGTTAGCAAACTAGATTTGTTAAAGGGTTACTGGCAGGTCCCTTTGACCCCCCGTGCCTCGGAAATCTCGGCGTTTGTTACTCCTGACAATTTTTTGCAATATACTGTAATGCCTTTTGGAATGCGTAATGCCCCGGCCACTTTCCAGCGACTGGTGACCCTAGTCCTGGCTGGTGTTCCAAATTGTAATGCCTATCTCGATGACCTGGTTGTCTATTCGACCAACTGGCGTGACCACACCTTACAAACTGTCTTTGACCGCTTAGCTGGAGCCTCCCTGACCCTTAACCTTGCCAAGTGTGAGTTCGGCAAGGCTACGGTTACCTATCTTGGTAAGCAGGTAGGACAAGGCCAGGTGCGTCCGGTGGATGCAAAAATATCTGCAATCACAACTTTTCCAGTGCCTACTACTAGGCGGGAATTGCGTAGATTCCTTGGGATGGCTGGGTATTACCGTGGTTTTTGCTGAAACTTTTCTTCTGTCGTCACTTCTCTCACTAGCCTGTGTAGCCCGTCCAAACCATTCATTTGGACAGCTGATTGTCAAAATGCATTTGATGGTGTTAAAGCTCTCTTATGCAGTTCCCCTGTTCTCTCTGCTCCAGATTTCTCCCTGCCGTTCCAGCTGGAGGTGGATGCCAGCGGGGTGGGAGCTGGAGGGGTGTTATTACAGGAAGATCACGATGGTGTCAGTCACCCGGTTTGTTATTTTTCCCGGAAATTTAACAAACATCAACTAAACTATTCCACTATTGAAAAGGAGACTTTGGCTATGTTGTATGCGTTGCAACATTTTGAGGTGTATGTCGGTTCGAGCGTGTTATACACCGACCACAACCCATTGGTTTTTCTGTCGCGGATGTACAACCACAATCAGCGCCTCATGCGTTGGGCGCTCATAGTGCAAAATTATAACCTCAGCATAAAGCATAAGAAGGGGTCTGAGAATGTGTTGGCGGATGCTCTATCTCGGAGTTAAATCTCTCGTGCGGTCAACTTGTTTGTTGACTGGTTCATTGTGGTACCGACGGCTTATTTTTGTTTTTTTCATAGCTCTTTGTTTTGAAGTACATGTTATCTCAGAGATGGAGATCTCGTTGTTAAAAAAAAAAACATGTTGACTTCCGGTATGAGAGCAGACGGGTAACACACGTGCGATAGAGCTCCCGGTCAAATGAGCGAAAAAATGGATAAAAAAAGACCCGAAAAGTAATTAAAAATGAAAATGCACACGAGAAGTAAGGAAGAGACAACGATTGTGAAGGAAATAGAAATGGAGAACATACGAGAAGGATAGAATCTGAAGAAACAGAGTCCCTGAAGCGAAGCCGAGAAAAGACAGGCGGAAGAAGGGGGAGGTACCGCTGAGGCAGACACGGGAATGCCAGGATGGGCCGTGGTCATGCAGGCCGGGATACTGGAGAACATAACAGCGGCGATAAAACTGAACACGGACACGATAAAGAATGATATTGGGAAGCTACGGGAGGAATTGAGGAAGGAACAGGAGGACTTCAGAGGTGAAATGAATACAGAACTCAAAAGGGTGGAGGAGAAGATGGCGGAACAGGACAGAAACGTGACTGAGTTACAGACTAGGACGGCACACGCGGAGGAATGGAACACGGAGATACACGAGGTATTAACATGTGTGATTCAGAAACAAGAACAGATGGAGACAAAGATGTCAGACATGGAGGGGAGGTCACGGAGAAATAACATCAGAATATGGGGACTGAAAGAAGGAGTCGAAGGGGAATCGGTGACCCTATATGTGGAAAAGCTTATCAAAGAACAACTGAAGGAAACGGGACTGGAAAAAATGGAGATACAGAGGGCCCACAGGGCGTTGGCTCCGAGACCACAACCGGACAGACCTCCGAGGGCGGTGATTATTAACTTTCTGAGATTCGAGGTTAAGGAATTGGTACTCAGAACCGCGTGGACCAAGAAGATTGAAATCGAAGGGAAAAGACTATCATTTGATCACGATTACTCGACAGCGGTAGCGATAACACGCAGGTCCTACGCGGGACTGAAGAAAACTCTGAAAGAAAACAGAATGAGATTCCAGTCACCCATGACCTCGCTAAGGATTCACTGGGAGGAAGGGGCGGCGACGTACGCGACGGCACGAGAAGCGGAGCGAGAGATGAGACGACGAGGGATGCGGATGACGGAGGACGGAGAAGGAAGGAGGCAGGAGGACCAGACGCGGAGCTTGCAGCAGAGATTGGAGGGAGCCCGCAGATGGATCAGAGCGGGAGACCGAAACCGGAGAGAGGAGAGAGGAGAAGGCCGAGGTGAAACGTGACGGAGCGAGGACGGAGACGGATTAGGTGGCCACAGACGGAGAGGAGGCGGGAGGAGGCGAACGGATGAGTACACGCACAAGAGATTGAAAAAACTATTCAAATAGAGACAAAGTATAGAAACTGAAATAACATATGCATAAGCACACATTCCCAGGTAGAGGCAGGATATAGAAATGAACGTAACGTATACATGGACACATAATACACAAGCTGATGGAGGAAATAAATGGAAATATAACTAGGTTTGATAGGCGAGACACAGAACATACTGAAACAGATACATAGACACACGCTGTGAGTAACACAGTTGGGAGGGATTAAGGGGATAAATGGACATCACATAGAAAATAGAGGAGAGGAAAAGAAAGTAAAAAGGGGTACACGGGAGACACCGCACACGGATATGGGAGGAAGGAGGGACAATGAAACATATGAGTCACATTGAGAGGGACCAAGAAAAGAGGGTCTTTGATCAAAAGGAAGGACAGAGCGCTTTTGACCAGGAGCTCGAAAGCAAAAAAAAAAACAGTAAGAAAGCTGGACAAATATGACGAGCGATTGGGGGTAAGGGTTTCAAACCCCCAAGCCGTCAGGAGGGGGCCCCTCGCTAGGAGGGCAATTACCCCTCACCCACCAGCAGGGGACAGGGGGGGACACAGGGACCCCCCGAACGCCTTGGGAGCACTTTATGTAAAGTTTATGTTTTTTATTTATGTTAATCATTATATGTATTCGGTGAAGAGAGCGGAGGCTCCAACCGGAGGGGGGAATGAGTGTGACATGGGGGGGACTGACAGACGAAAGAAGAAGAAAGATGACAAGGGTTAAAGGTATAAAAATGATGTCGTTAAACGTTAATGGAATGAATAATGCGATAAAAAGGGGCAAAGTGATGTTGAAATGTAAAAAAAGTGAGATGGAAGTGATTTTTCTGCAGGAGACACATTTGGTAGCACAGGGTCATGAGAAACTGAAGAGATTTGGATATGAAAATGCATACTATAGTTCCTTTAAACAAAACCCGAGGAGAGGAGTAATCACGTTAATCAAAAACACAGTCAAATTTAAATTGATCAAGGAAGTAAGAGACAAGGAGGGAAGGTTTGTTCTGGTGAAGGGGAAAATGGAGGGCCAAATGGTTACGTTAGTAAATGTTTATGCACCCCCAGAGAGTGAGAGGGATTTATATGAGACCATTTTTTATATGATAGTGATGGAACTAGAAGGGATATTGATATGTACGGGAGATTTTAACGTAGTACTGAATCACGACCTAGACACCACGAGTACTAGAAAAGGACGGGCACCCATCAGTAGATATATGAATATTCAGATGACGGAAATGGGAATTACAGACGTTTGGAGGGGGATGCACGCCATGGACAGGGAATACACACATTACTCACACCCACACGTGACATATGCGAGAATAGACTACTTTTTGATGACGACGGGGGACAGTTACAGGGCACGGGAGAGCAGTATAGGAGTGGCGGACATATCGGATCACAGTGCCATATATCTGACAGTAGATCTAGAAGGGAGACGGAGGAACACGATTTGGAGACTAAATGTAGGAATATTAAATAACAAGGGGGTGGTGAGTCAGATCAAGGAGGAGATAGCCAGATATAAGGAAGAAAATGACAACGGGCGGTAGACCCGAACATTCTATGGGACACACTGAAGGTGGTGATAAGGGGGAAATTGATGGAAAAAACAGCAATGCTGAAGAAGGCCAGAACGGAGACATATCACAATCTGATAGGGAAGCTGAAGAAGCTAGAGGGGAGACACCAGATATCAAAAGAACAGGAAACGCTCGGAGAAATCAAAGAAGTAAAGGCCAGGATAAATAGGGAATTATTGACGGAAATAGAAAAGAAAGCGAGGTTCATGAAACAAATGTACTATGAAGGGGGACCAAAAGCGACCAGACTGTTGGCTAGGAGAATTAGAACGCAACAGAAGTTGAACACGATACACACAATAAGGGATACAAAGACTAATGAAATATTGAGGGACCCAGCTGAAATAGAGAGGACATTTAGAGAATACTATGAGAAATTATACACACAGCCAAAAGCAGCGGGAGAAGAGGAAATAGAAACATATCTGGAGAAGCTAGAGTTACCATCGATAGGGAAAGAACAGAATGAAGAATTAAATAAAATAATTACGGAACAAGAACTGGAAGAGGCAATTAGTAGAGCTAAAAACAACAAGTCTCCGGGGAGCGACGGATTCCCATCGGAATTCTACAAGACATTTAGAACTGAATTAGCACCCATGTTAGGGGCGGCGTTCAGACACACGATGGAAGAGGGGAAAATGCCCCCCTCGTGGAAGGAAGCCATAATCACCACGATACCGAAGGAAGGGAAGAATAGGGAATTATGTAGTAGTTTCAGACCTGTGTCCATACTTAACGTAGATTACAAGATGTATACATCGATAATATCAAAAAGATTTGAGACGTTTATGCCAGACATTATAGATGAAGATCAAACTGGATTTATTAAAGGGAGACAGACACAGGACAACGTGAGAAAGACATTACACATAGTAGAGGAGATACAAAAACAAGGGGGTAGCGCGGTACTGATTAGCCTAGATGCAGAAAAAGCGTTCGACAGTGTGAGCTGGACATTTTTATATAAAACATTGATGAGGTTTGGACTGAACGGGAGGGCGATGAAGATGATCAAGGCGCTATATCAAGAACCGACAGCGAGGGTTAAGGTGAATGGCAGCTTGACGGATAGAATCAGATTAGAGAGGGCTACCAGACAGGGATGTTGTCTCTCACCGACGCTCTTCGCCGTTTTCATAGAACCACTGGCACAACTGATCAGACAGACCGAGGACATCAAGGGAGTAAGGATAAAGGGAACGGAATATAAACTAGGCCTATTTGCAGACGACGTGATAGTATACATGAGGCAACCAGAAAAAAGCTTCCCGGCACTGATGGATCTACTGAAGGAATATGGCCACTACTCAGGATACAAACTAAACGTGACAAAGACACAGACCTTAGCATGGAACTATTCTCCAACGACGGAAATTAGAGAACAGTACGGGATAAGATGGGACATGGACAAGATTAAATACTTAGGGGTGAACATCACGAGAGGGGTGGAGAAACTGTTTGAGGCGAATTATACACAGATAAATCAGAACATCAAGAGAGACTTAGAGAGATGGACAGTAATGCCCTTGGACTTCAATTCAAGAATAGAGGTCATTAAAATGAACATACTATCAAGGTTACTGTACCTATTCCAGTCACTACCGATACAAATACCACAGAATCAATTCAGGGAGTGGGACAGACTGATGTCGAGGTTCATATGGGCGGGGAGAAGACCACGGGTCAGATATAAAACACTACAACTACCAAAGGAAGATGGAGGGATGGCAGTACCCAGCCTACAAGATTATTACTATGCAGCACAACTGAGAGCAGTGACGTGCTGGTGTAACGACAGATATGAGGCAAGATGGAAAGACATTGAAAAAGAAGGGGAAGGATACAAGGTACAAGCTCTGGTGGGAGATAGGGAACTATTTAAAGAAAAAGAGGGACTATTAGATCCAATCACCAAATGCACCTTGACCATATGGAACAGAGTAGTAAAAACACACAAATTGGAGAAGCAGTCAGGGGTCCTGAGATGGGTAGCACATGACAAGAGATTCAAACCAGGGAGGTTAGACCATGGATTCAGAAGGTGGGAGAGGGGGGGGGGGGCAACAGCGATATGCAAAATGATAGAGAAGGGAGAAATGCAGACACTACAAAAATTAAAGGAGAAATTTGGACTAGAAAACAGGGACCACTTCAGATATCTACAGGTTAGAGACTACTACAACAAAGAAATAAGGGGGGCCAAAGACGAGGAACAGAATGGAATAATAAAGATGATAGTATGGGCATACGAAGGGGGGCAAGGACGAGTAATATCAGCAATATACCGGGCTATAATGACCAGCAAGGGACACACGACCGATTATATAAGGGAGAAATGGGAGAGAGAACTAGAGATAGGAATAACAGGGAAGGAATGGGGGAACATATGCGAGGTACAACATTCAACAACAGGATCGAGAATATGGAAAGAATTTGGATGGAAAAACATAATCAGATTCTTTATAACCCCAGAGCTGAAGGGAAAATATGCACCAACACAAAGAGCATGCTGGAGGATGTGTGGGAAGGAGGGGGCAAATCACACGCACATATTCTGGGGATGTCAGAAGCTGAAGGGGTATTGGGAGGAGATAGGGGAAGCAATGATCAGAATATTAGGATACGGGCTACCACAAACAGGACTGGTGCTTTACTTAGGAGACCTGACACACGAGGGAATACAAGGGGGGGACAAATATTTAATAAAGATAATGTTGATAGCGGCCAGAAAAGCAATAACGAGACTGTGGTACAAGGAAGACCCACCGACAATAGCACAATGGGTAGGAATAGTGGAAGAAATACAGGATATGGAGAGGATAACACACATGCTGAGGTTACAGGAAGAGAAATTTGGGGAAAGATGGGGAAAGTGGGAGGATTATAAAAGGAACGAGAACGACATCACAGAGGAAGAACCAAATGCAACACAAGAGGGCGAAGGGTAAAGGAGGAAAGATGTTCAAGGAGGGTCTATGAACCCATGTCACACACCTGTGCTTTAGTTAGTATTTTCTATTTTGTTTTTTGGGATATTACAATTGCTGAATGTTTTTAAACCTTATTATTTATGTCTGTTTAACGGTGTGATATTAAATATTCAGGGATGATGTGGTTTGTGTATGGGTGAACCAAAAGGCAAAGTGAAAGTTAATAAACAAGAGAAAAAAAAAGAAAAAAAAAGAAAGGACGAAGGATAAGGGAAGAAAGAAGCTCAAGGAGGGTCTCTGGACCCAGATCACACATACAAGCCTTAGTCAGCATTTATCATCTTTGAGTAGGAATTACCTGTTTATGCCTGTTTAAGGGAGATACACAATCAGCCTTTGTATCAAATACCTAGAAAACAACTGTAGGGGAACCAGACAACTAACCATGATACCCATGTAAATATTTATGTGCACTGTTTTTTCTTTTTGTTTTTATTGTGATGCTAGTTTCTTTATTTTTTATTATTTATTTTTTGTAAGTGCTGTCTGTCTAAAAACTGTTAATACAAATGTAAGTAAAAAAAAAAAAAAAAACATGTTTAGTTGGTGTTATGTGTCAAACATGTTTTTGTCTTATGTACGGGGGTGTTACATCCCAATGTATATATTCCCCAGTGTGTGTATCCATGTGTGTGTGTTCTCCATTTTTCTTTCCTCCCTCCAGCCATTGTTCCCTCCACCATTGGTCCCTGCCAGGCCTGCCCTTCCATTACCCAGCACAGCACCGATTGGTAGATGGTTTTCCAGACTCCAACACTCAATCAACACCACCCAATCATGGATCACCACACACCTGTTAAAACATGGCTTCTCCCTTCAGTCTTTCTCTCTCTCTGGCATGAGGCTAGGCCTAGTGTTATTTTGTGGCATTGTACTTTGATAATATCCCTTTTTGTTTATAGGCCTTTGTAATAGTGAAAGTGCCTTTGTGATTGTATGGCCGCAGAGAGAGCATTGTTACCTATAGATTGTTTTGTTATGTTTCCATTTTGTTGTATGTATCATTAATGTGTTTTTCTCTCTTTCTCAGGAAGCACAGATGGGGTGAGCTGCCATTTCCTTTGGATATTGTTTTCTCCTGTTTTGGTTAGGTAAGAGTAGTTTAGGTAATGTAATTTATTTTACCATAGATTAGATTGGGTTTATTTGGAGTATAGTGGTGTTTGTTTGTTGTTTTGGCCTGGGCTCACCCCTGAGCTACATGTGCTTCCTTTGCATCTCTCAATAAATATCATTGTTGTTTACAAACGTGGTCCATCTTTTCTGTCAACCAACTGTTATGTTACAGCCCTTTACCCTTAGACTCACAGGGGTCGTAACATGGAGACAGACTTGTGTCTGGTCTTGTGGAGACAGACTTGTCTCTGGTCTTGAGGAGACAGACTTGTGTCTGGTCTTGAGGAGACAGACTTGTGTCTGGTCTTGTGGAGACAGACTTGTCTCTGGTCTTGTGGAGACAGACTTGTGTCTGGTCTTGTGGAGACAGACTTGTGTCTGGTCTTGTGGAGACAGACTTGTGTCTGGTCTTGAGGAGACAGACTTGTGTCTGGTCTTGAGGAGACAGACTTGTGTCTGGTCTTGTGGAGACAGACTTGTGTCTGGTCTTGTGGAGACAGACTTGTGTCTGGTATTGAGGAGACAGACTTGTGTCTGGTCTTGTGGAGACAGACTTGTCTCTGGTCTTGAGGAGACAGACTTGTCTTGTGGAGACAGACTTGTGTCTGGTCTTGAGGAGACAGACTTGTGTCTGGTCTTGAGGAGACAGACTTGTGTCTGGTCTTGAGGAGACAGACTTGTGTCTGGTCTTGTGGAGACAGACTTGTCTCTGGTCTTGAGGAGACAGACTTGTGTCTGGTCTTGTGGAGACAGACTTGTGTCTGGTCTTGTGGAGACAGACTTGTCTCTGGTCTTGAGGAGACAGACTTGTGTCTGGTCTTGTGGAGACAGACTTGTGTCTGGTCTTGAGGAGACAGACTTGTCTTGTGGAGACAGACTTGTGTCTGGTCTTGAGGAGACAGACTTGTCTCTGGTCTTGAGGAGACAGACTTGTGTCTGGTCTTGTGGAGACAGACTTGTCTCTGGTCTTGAGGAGACAGACTTGTGTCTGGTCTTGAGGAGACAGACTTGTGTCTGGTCTTGTGGAGACAGACTTGTCTCTGGTCTTGTGGAGACAGACTTGTGTCTGGTCTTGAGGAGACAGACTTGTCTCTGGTCTTGTGGAGACAGACTTGTCTTGTGGAGACAGACTTGTGTCTGGTCTTGTGGAGACAGACTTGTCTCTGGTCTTGAGGAGACAGACTTGTCTTGAGGAGACAGACTTGTCTCTGGTCTTGTGGAGACAGACTTGTCTTGTGGAGACAGACTTGTCTCTGGTCTTGAGGAGACAGACTTGTCTCTGGTCTTGTGGAGACAGACTTGTCTTGTGGAGACAGACTTGTGTCTGGTCTTGTGGAGACAGACTTGTGTCTGGTCTTGTGGAGACAGACTTGTCTCTGGTCTTGTGGAGACAGACTTGTGTCTGGTCTTGAGGAGACAGACTTGTCTCTGGTCTTGTGGAGACAGACTTGTCTTGTGGAGACAGACTTGTGTCTGGTCTTGTGGAGACAGACTTGTCTCTGGTCTTGAGGAGACAGACTTGTCTTGAGGAGACAGACTTGTCTCTGGTCTTGTGGAGACAGACTTGTCTTGTGGAGACAGACTTGTCTCTGGTCTTGAGGAGACAGACTTGTCTCTGGTCTTGTGGAGACAGACTTGTCTTGTGGAGACAGACTTGTCTCTGGTCTTGTGGAGACAGACTTGTCTTGAGGAGACAGACTTGTGTCTGGTCTTGTGGAGACAGACTTGTGTCTGGTCTTGTGGAGACAGACTTGTCTCTGGTCTTGTGGAGACAGACTTGTCTTGAGGAGACAGACTTGTGTCTGGTCTTGAGGAGACAGACTTGTGTCTGGTCTTGTGGAGACAGACTTGTGTCTGGTCTTGTGGAGACAGACTTGTCTCTGGTCTTGAGGAGACAGACTTGTCTCTGGTCTTGAGGAGACAGACTTGTGTCTGGTCTTGTGGAGACAGACTGGTCTTGAGGAGACAGACTTGTCTTGAGGAGACAGACTTGTCTCTGGTCTTGTGGAGACAGACTTGTGTCTGGTCTTGTGGAGACAGACTTGTGTCTGGTCTTGTGGAGACAGACTTGTCTCTGGTCTTGTGGAGACAGACTTGTCTCTGGTCTTGAGGAGACAGACGTGTCTTGAGGAGACAGACTTGTCTCTGGTCTTGAGGAGACAGACGTGTCTTGTGGAGACAGACTTGTGTCTGGTCTTGTGGAGACAGACTTGTGTCTGGTCTTGTGGAGACAGACTTGTGTCTGGTCTTGAGGAGACAGACTTGTGTCTGGTCTTGTGGAGACAGACTTGTGTCTGGTCTTGAGGAGACAGACTTGTGTCTGGTCTTGTGGAGACAGACTTGTGTCTGGTCTTGTGGAGACAGACTTGTGTCTGGTCTTGAGGAGACAGACTTGTGTCTGGTCTTGAGGAGACAGACTTGTGTCTGGTCTTGAGGAGACAGACTTGTGTCTGGTCTTGAGGAGACAGACTTGTCTCTGGTCTTGTGGAGACAGACTTGTATCTGGTCTTGAGGAGACAGACTTGTGTCTGGTCTTGTGGAGACAGACTTGCGTCTGGTCTTGTGGAGACAGACTTGTGTCTGGTCTTGTGGAGACAGACTTGTGTCTGGTCTTGAGGAGACAGACTTGTGTCTGGTCTTGTGGAGACAGACTTGTCTCTGGTCTTGAGGAGACAGACTTGTGTCTGGTCTTGTGGAGACAGACTTGTGTCTGGTCTTGAGGAGACAGACTTGTGTCTGGTCTTGAGGAGACAGACTTGTGTCTGGTCTTGAGGAGACAGACTTGTGTCTGGTCTTGTGGAGACAGACTTGTGTCTGGTCTTGTGGAGACAGACTTGTCTTGTGGAGACAGACTTGTGTCTGGTCTTGAGGAGACAGACTTGTGTCTGGTCTTGAGGAGACAGACTTGTGTCTGGTCTTGTGGAGACAGACTTGTGTCTGGTCTTGAGGAGACAGACTTGTGTCTGGTCTTGTGGAGACAGACTTGTCTTGAGGCGACAGACTTGTGTCTGGTCTTGAGGAGACAGACTTGTGTCTGGTCTTGAGGAGACAGACTTGTGTCTGGTCTTGTGGAGACAGACTTGTGTCTGGTCTTGTGGAGACAGACTTGTGTCTGGTCTTGTGGAGACAGACTTGTCTCTGGTCTTGAGGAGACAGACTTGTGTCTGGTCTTGTGGAGACAGACTTGTGTCTGGTCTTGAGGAGACAGACTTGTCTTGAGGAGACAGACTTGTGTCTGGTCTTGAGGAGACAGACTTGTGTCTGGTCTTGTGGAGACAGACTTGTGTCTGGTCTTGAGGAGACAGACTTGTCTCTGGTCTTGTGGAGACAGACTTGTGTCTGGTCTTGAGGAGACAGACTTGTGTCTGGTCTTGTGGAGACAGACTTGTGTCTGGTCTTGTGGAGACAGACTTGTCTCTGGTCTTGTGGAGACAGACTTGTGTCTGGTCTTGAGGAGACAGACTTGTCTCTGGTCTTGTGGAGACAGACTTGTGTCTGGTCTTCAGGAGACAGACTTGTCTCTGGTCTTGTGGAGACAGACTTGTGTCTGGTCTTCAGGAGACAGACTTGTGTCTGGTCTTGAGGAGACAGACTTGTGTCTGGTCTTCAGGAGACAGACTTGTGTCTGGTCTTGTGGAGACAGACTTGTGTCTGGTCTTGTGGAGACAGACTTGTCTCTGGTCTTGTGGAGACAGACTTGTGTCTGGTCTTGAGGAGACAGACTTGTGTCTGGTCTTGAGGAGACAGACTTGTGTCTGGTCTTGTGGAGACAGACTTGTCTCTGGTCTTGTGGAGACAGACTTGTGTCTGGTCTTGTGGAGACAGACTTGTCTTGAGGAGACAGACTTGTGTCTGGTCTTGTGGAGACAGACTTGTCTTGTGGAGACAGACTTGTGTCTGGTCTTGTGGAGACAGACTTGTCTTGAGGAGACAGACTTGTGTCTGGTCTTGAGGAGACAGACTTGTGTCTGGTCTTGTGGAGACAGACTTGTCTTGAGGAGACAGACTTGTGTCTGGTCTTGTGGAGACAGACTTGTGTCTGGTCTTGAGGAGACAGACTTGTGTCTGGTCTTGTGGAGACAGACTTGTGTCTGGTCTTGAGGAGACAGACTTGTGTCTGGTCTTGTGGAGACAGACTTGTGTCTGGTCTTGTGGAGACAGACTTGTCTTGTGGAGACAGACTTGTGTCTGGTCTTGAGGAGACAGACTTGTGTCTGGTCTTGTGGAGACAGACTTGTCTTGAGGAGACAGACTTGTGTCTGGTCTTGTGGAGACAGACTTGTGTCTGGTCTTGAGGAGACAGACTTGTGTCTGGTCTTGTGGAGACAGACTTGTGTCTGGTCTTGAGGAGACAGACTTGTCTTGAGGAGACAGACGTGTCTCTGTGTCCAGGCACCCCCATGGCCTCCTCCTCAATTCTGTCACAATGTCCTTGACTCCAGTCTTTGCTGTAACACCTACATTATGTTTGAACATCTCTGTGGCCAAAATATGTCTTAAACATCTTCCTTCCAACCCTCTTAGTTTGCTTTCTATCTTATTGTTGGTTCGCTATGTTTCAGACGCGTAGAGGTAAAAGGTTGTATGACAAATACATTCTATTCTATTCTATTCATGTACATAAATTAATGTGTTTCATTTAGGTCAAGGAAACTATAAAAGAAGGAAGGGACATCACGTCAGAATACCAGTGTGCTATGCTCCGCTTGGACTGTCCCACAATGCCTCACAGTGTGTGTGTGTGACGTGTGTGTGTGTGTGTGTGTGTGTGTGTGTGTGTGTGTGTGTGTGTGTGTGTGTGTGTGTGTGTGTGTGTGTGTGTGTGTGTGTGTGTGTGTGTGTGTGTGTGTGTGTACCTCTATAGCCAGCTGGAACTGCTCGTGTTCTTCTGTAGCTGCTCAGCTCAGACAGAGAGCTGGCGTTCACCATACTGGCATTCAGCATGGACTCTCCATTCCTGATCCAACCCAACACCTAGAGAGAGAGAGAGAGAGAGAGAGAGAGAGAGAGAGAGAGAGAGAGAGAGAGAGAGAGAGAGAGAGAGAGAGAGAGAGAGAGAGAGAGAGAGAGAGAGAGAGAGAGAGAGAGAGAGAGAGAGAGAGAGAGAGAGAGAGAGAGAGAGAGAGAGACACACACACGATGGAGATGGGGAGAGAGAGACATAGGAAGAGAGAGATATGGAGAGAGAGAGACAAAGAGGGGGGGGCAGATGGAGAGTGACATAGAGACAGATGGAAAGAGAGAAACATTGAAAGAGAGGAGAGAGAGAGAGGGATAGGGGAGAGAGAGAGGGATAGAGGGAGAGAGCGAGAAAGACACCCGATGGAGATGGGAGAGAGAGAGGAGAAGAGAGAGATATGGAGAGAGATAGAGAGACAGAGGAAGAGATAGATATGGGGAGAGAGAGAGAGAGATATGGGGAGAGAGAGAGAGAGAGAGAGAGAGAGAGAGAGAGAGAGAGAGAGAGAGAGAGAGAGAGAGAGAGAGAGAGAGAGAGAGAGAGAGAGAGAGAGAGAGAGGAGAGAGAGAGAGAGAGAGAGGAGAGAGATGCTGCATGTTAGGTATGAATGTTTTTCATGCGTTGGTCACATGAAAAAAGTCTACAACATCTATTGATAATGATATAATATAATTGATAATAAAATAATGATTATCAATATTTTATATAGCATATAGCAGTGCAAATATACCAATATGTTGGCCCATTTTCTTTGGAAATATATTTATATACTATATATATTCTGTGTGTGTGTGTTTGTGTGCATGCAAACATATGCATAATGTTTCAGTAGCAAACAGTGACGAACGTCATCAATAATTAATCTGCCGCAATAGCAGCAGTATTTCACAGTTCAGAGATCAGATCCACCATCACGTCATTCTGTATTCAGACACATTAACACCATGCTCATTGCTACACCGATACTAGCTTTCTAATCATACATTTATTATGTCTCTATCTCCCTTCTACAGGTGTAATGAAATAGACAGGTATTTCATTATTCCACTTGGGTTGGGTTTGAAGAAGCAGCTAATCTAGTCCACAGGTATAATGATATTCTGTTGATTCACTAACCAGACGTATCAACAGCCAATCAAATCCCCATCAATGGCAAATGAACCCGCCCATACCCATGCATGCTGATTGGTCCTTGTGCAAGACTAGAAAGCGGGAATCTTTGATTAAACACCTGCCATTAGAAGAATAGACAGTCAGATAGATACGTTTTTACTGTAAATTTTTAGTACTTAAAAGTACAACTTTTTTACTTTTACTCAAGTGTGTTTTTAGGCAGATACTCTGACTTTTACTTGAGTAAGATTTTGAGACGGTACCCATACTTTCACTTAAGTATAATTTCTGGGTACTCTTTACACCCCTGATTTCTACAGTATGTTATGTGTTATCCTACCCCAATGCTTGGGTGTGAAGAAGCGGCTAATCTAGTCCACAGATGTAATGATATTCTGTTAATTCATTAACCATACATATTGTTGTGATGCTGATTACCAATGTATCATTCCACTTACCATATTGTGTCGGAAAAAAAGAAATAGAAAAATAGAAAATAAATCTGAAAAAGGGGTGTATTTTTGGGGCCTAGACTTTTAAATGTCATCATACAGTCATTGATGATGCAGCTTGTGGGGCACGAGACCTCAGCGGGAGGTTGAGAACAAGCGTCACCGAGGTCGGAGGTCGGAGCTGGGACCCTCTCTCCTCTGAGGCGTTTTAAACAGCTAGTCTCCAGGGCCATTCTGTGTTCGTTCGTGAAACTGGCAAACCCAAAAACTAGAAAGAGTATATTGCTTAGCAGTGTTTATTTATAAATTTTTTTAATATAAAATAACAGCCTACATTGAATAAAACAATGTGTTTTATTATCATTATTTTCAAATACAATTATTTTCATTATAGAAACAAGATTTGGTCTTCAAAAAATGAGTTTTGAATAAGAGGGGTCGTCTTATAGTCAGGGTTGTCTTATATTTGGACCAATGCGGTAAATAAACAGCAGTTTCTATAAGATTAACTGGAGCCTGTATCAGTCACTGTATGATCCCTGAAGCAGCTCCGATAGATAGAGAGGTGTTACGGTTGCGCTTTGGTGGCATGATGAAATGGAACCCAATTACAGATATAAGCACACAGAGAACTTGGAGAAAGCAGGCAAGAAACGGCGGTGGGATAACAAAAAGCTTTACTTGCAAGCATTGGCAACAAAGGATAACGTGAAACACAAAAACATGAACCAACACAAGGGTAACATCAAACAATGACCCAGCAAGTGAATGCTGGGCCCACAACACCTAAATACAAACACTAATTAGAGACAGAGGGTGATTGCTAACAGGACACAGGTGTGGTAGACAGAACTAACAGAAGACAGAACACACAGGGGAATAACTCTAGTGAATGTACAAATAGAGACATACAAGACTAAAGCACATTTACAAAACACAGACAGTAGGGACACAAGTCTAACAGCGGAAATAATACAGACAACAAAGACAATGAATAAACAACACATAAGTGGAGGCAAATAATGTTCAACAAGTGAGTGAGCTGATCCCAGATCTGCCACATCTGGATCAGCCCACCAGGTGGCAGTGTTGTAGTGTGCAGTGGTGAATTGTTATTGAAAGGAGTTCTGAAGGGGAGTTGTGAAGGTCCAGCAGGACGGGGGAAGCGTTACAGATTGTACTGTGGCGACTGGTCTCCATGGCAACAGGATAACTCATATTCCACCGGATGACTGAGATGATTATCAGTGTCTCAAACTGTTTCATTTGAAATATGGAAGAAATTAAAGGAAGGTCACGTATTCTGTTCCAGAGACGATGAGAAATTATCTGATATCGAAGCATCAGAGAATAATTTATGTATTTATTCCAGAGAGATGACCAGAACAGATGTGTGTATGTGTTATACAGTATGTGTATATATGCGTATGTGTATGGTATATGTGTATATATATGTGTGTGTATGTTATATGTGTATATATGTGTGTATGTTGTATGTGTGTATGTATATATATATATATATATATATATATATATATATTATATATATATATATATATATATATGTGGGTGTATATTATATGTGTATATATGCATATGTGTATGTTATATGTGTATATATATATATGTGTATGTTATATGTGTATATATATATATGTGTGTATGTTATATGCGTGTATATATATGTGTGTGTGTTTCAGGTTTTTATTTTGCACAGTATAAAGAAATACACAAAAACTACAAAAAGATTATGTGTGTGTGTGTGTGTGTGTGGATGTGTGCGTACATAGATTATTGTAGACAAAGTTACAAAACAGCAGTTAAATGGTTATTTAATCTCTTGTGACATGTTATAAAGGACCAGTTTTTCTCCAGGTGGGAAAGAACATTCCACAATTTGTTACCCCGAAATCTTATATAGACAATGTACCTCTGCAAGTAAGTAAGTCTTGTGAGTGTGTCCCTGTTTAACCTCAGCCTGTAGGTGGCGTAGTTGCAGACATTGTTCCAGTCTCTTGAGTAGGGTATATCTGCAGAGCCCGGCTTGTACTGTGTGTGACTGTGCGTCGGGGCTTGTACTGTGTGTTGTTTCCGGTAAAACCCGGAAGTAGTCAGTTTGTGCTGTTTATTTTTAACCCTAACCATAACCCTAACCCTAACCCTAATCTTAACCCTACCCCTAACCCTAACCCTAACCCGCAACACGGAACACAGAAATGCAAATGCTGTCGAGTCCTCACTGCTTGTAAAAATAAACAGCACAAACTGACTACTTCCGGGTTTTACAGGAAACAACACACAGTACAAGCCCTGGCGCACAGTCACACACAGTACAAGCGCTCACACACAGTACAAGCCCTCACACACAGTACAAGCCCTCACACACAGTACAAGCGCTCACACACAGTACAAGTAGTTGCAGACATTGTTCCAGTCTCTTGTGAGTGAGTGTGTGTGTACCTGTTTAACCTCAGCCTGTAGGTGGCGTAGTTGCAGACATTGTTCCAGTCTCTTGTGGGTGAGTGTGTGTGTACCTGTTTAACCTCAGCCTGTAGGTGGCGTAGTTGCAGACATTGTTCCAGTCTCTTGTGAGTGAGTGTGTGTGTACCTGTTTAACCTCAGCCTGTAGGTGGCGTAGTTGCAGACATTGTTCCAGTCTCTTGTGAGTGAGTGTGTGTGTACCTGTTTAACCTCAGCCTGTAGGTGGCGTAGTTGCAGACATTGTTCCAGTCTCTTGTGAGTGTGTTCGGCACTCAGCTCCAGTTCGTGTTGCTTCTCATGAAGAAACTCCAACAACTCCTGGACCTGAGTGGCTAAGTCTACCTCCTTCTCTCCTGTCAACTCTATCCCTAGAGAGAGAGAGAGGGAGAGAGAGAGAGGGAGAGAGAGAGAGAGAGAGAGAGAGAGAGAGAGAGGGGGGGGGGAGAGAGAGAGAGAGAGAGAGAGAGAGAGAGAGAAGAGAGAGAGAGAGAGAGAGAGAGAGAGAGAGAGAGAGACAGACATACACAAAGGTACAGTAGATAGATGGATGGATGGATGGATGGATGGATGGATAGATAGATAGATAGATATAAATTATACAATTATATTCTCAACTTCAACACTATGTAAGGGATAATGTATAGCTACGAGGTCATTGTCGCAAAATAATTGACCGACACAGAGTTTAGAACGCAGAGGTGTTTCAAACGTTAGTGAAGGTCAATTATTTTGCGACAATGACCGAGTATAGCTATACATTATCCCGCTTATTACATGGCTAACTTACTAACAATATACCTAATTCATTTTACACCATCGACAAGACGAGATTAAATGCAGACGCAGTTGTTCTGTGGCTCTGTCAGCCCAAATAAAGTGATTATTATTATCGCCGGCAGCCGGCAGGTGTGTCTGATTGCACTGAAACAGTGTGTGTCAGTGGGGCTTGATTACTCCAGCTGCGAAAAACAATAATCACCGGTGGTTATCGAGTAATAACTGGCGCTATTGTACAGCACCACAGTGCATCACAGTGTGTGCGTTTATGTGTGTGTGTGTGTGTGTGTGTGTGTGTGTGTGTGTGTGTGTGTGTGTGTGTGTGTGTGTGTGTGTGTGTGTGTGTGTGTGTGTGTGTGTGTTCTGTTAACACATTGACCGCCGGGGGTTGTGCCCATCTCATACCCCTCTCTGCCACCGTTGAAAGCCTATGGAGATGTTTACCTTCTTTGCAGGGCTATAACTGTTTAAATTGTATTGCTAAATTGACATTACTATGGCCCATTCAACATCGATTATCTATCGTTCAGGATGTGGGAACGTTATACTTTTTCTTTCATACATTGTTGTGTTACAGTTTTTCTCAATTGCTTTGGTGCATTTCTCTGATCAGAATTAAAGTTCTCATAACTGTTAGTGCATTTCTCAAAACAATTAGTACAAACTGCAAAACCTAGGTGATAACCTGCAGAAGCGTGTCACTTGCTCAAAATGGATAGTTCATTCCTCAAAAGCAAGTATTCATGTCAATGAAAGTGTCACTGTCATCAAAATGAAAAGTCCTGACACCATTGTTTATGAACAAGATAGTCAAATGGCTTTGCCATGTTTTCGTTATGACAGTTCACTCTGTAAGTGTTTTCCAATGCAAACAATTTCAGATCTTGGTGACACTTTCTGAAAATGCTCAAGACAGCACTATACACTATTTGCACAGCCATTTGAAATCTACAGTTACACATTGCTGTATTTAGTGAGGTAAATGAGTACAAGACACGTATGTTTCACATTTTTACTGCATATGCTCTTTGCAATTTTAATTTGTTCACAGCATTGTGCAAAAGAAAAATACAAATTAATTTACAATCAACATAAGAAACACCCTTTGGCCTTTGGGTAGAGCTGTGCACAACTGTAAACAATATTGCAGTACATATTGGAACTACATAAATTGGAACATACAACATACACAGTACTGTAAATCATTCATTCACATCCAGACGTTCCTGTCTGTCTGGCTATTGGATTCAGGAATGGGGAGTAGGGAGGGAGATATTCCACCAGCATCCTTTCATGTGCTGCAAACTACTGTGTGACCAGAATTGCGTGGTGAAAACGCACATTATCCCATACAACAACGTACTTGGTCAGATGGTCGCCATTTAGACCCCTCGCATTCTCAGGGATTATGTCCCTGTAAAGAGTGTCTAAAAAAGTCAGCAGATGTTGTGTGTTGTATGGACCAATGCGGGGCATATGGGTGAGGATGCCGTTTTCTGAGATGGCTGCACACATTGTAATATTCCCTCCTCGTTGGCCTGGGACATCAATGGTTGCTCTCTGTCCAATGCGATTCCTTCCACGCCTTCTACCTTTTGCCAGATTGAAACCCGCCTCATCAACATATATGAATGTGTGCAGCGATTCCCTGGCATCCAGCTCCATTCAGGGGAAAAATTATAAAGAAATGTAGAAAATTAGCTTGACAGATTTTGACAACTAGTTCAAAATATTTGTATGTAATGACTCAAGCAATGAAATGAGGACTATTAGTTGTATAGGGCAGGGGTTCCCAAACTTTTCAGGCCAGGGCCCAGAAAATAAGGCGTCAGAGAGCCGCGGCCCAATGCACATCGTCTGGCTTTTTTTTTCTTTTTCTTTTGCCAGGCGACCGATTTTTTAAGCCAAATATCACTTCAATCCTATTAAGTTAGTTCAAGTTAGTTATTCATTTATATGTGCTATTTATGAGAGGGCTAACTTGTTGCAAAATAATAATGATAATAATAATAGCTTCATTAAAATACTATTGTTGCTTCGGTTGTTTTCAGCGTTTTATGTGCATAATCTGTTATTTAGTTTGAAATGTTCGTTGAAATAAGTCGATTTTTCGTTTTTGTTTATTTATTAAGTTAATATAAAACCATATAGTCACATTTTAGAATACAATAGAATATAATTTTAGAATACAACTAGAAACACTGTCCTGGCCTGCTTCTAAGTTCAGTGGCCTGAACTTTTTTTTAATTTTTTTTAATTTTTTTTAAATCATCTCGCGGCCCACCCGTGGCTGCTCGCGGCCCACCTTTGGGTCGCGACCCCGACTTTGGGAACCACTGGTATAGGGAATGACTATTGAGCAGTCATAAGTATAGTTCATTTTGACTGACATGACCTAAGCAAATGATAATGTTATAAAACAGCAGAGAATTGTATGAAAGCAATTGATGCATGTCCAAAAGCATTTGCAATTTGTTCGGAGGAATGAGAAACTGCTACTATGATGTTGTGGAGGTTGAACTAACAGTTATGAGAACTTTAATTCTGATCAGAGAAATGCACCAAAGCAATTGAGAAAAACTGTAATACCTTCGAGAATATAAGTGTTTTTAATCTTTTCTGCTGTAATTCCAAAAACGCTAGTTATAGGCCCTGACGCATATGATAGATTATCGATTGCCGTTTCTTTCCTATACACGCTATATTAAAAAATTTAAATGTATATGATCGGTATACATTATGTTTCATCATGCGTGGAGGAAAGGGGGGGGGGGGTCGTTTATAATTCCTTGATCATCAGTAATGGCTTTATGTAGGTTGGGTGGATATATTGATCAGATGGTTTGCAAACAAGGAAATGCACAATCGGGTTGAAAATAACGTTAGTGTTCTCTCACCGTGCGCCAATGATACTGGAGGAGAAAGATCCCAATTATTCGTCGGCGATCGCCTAGATCCATTTCCGGTTTGTATGGCGCAATAAACGCCGAAATCATATAGATTATTAAGTTTAGAAAGCGATCCATATGTACTATAGTGTCTGTCAGGAGTCCCGTAGCGAGATGTGACTGCCGGAGGAATTTCCTCGACGCACCGATGACAACATCCGGTTTTGGCGAGAGTGTAACTCGCCCGACCATCCACCAGGCGGTGGTATTGAGCCGTTGCAGTCCCATCTAGGGTCCCACTAGGGCATCGGGGGTTGGGTGGATGAATTATGAATGCCATGGCGAAAAATGAAATATTGGTCCGAATTCTGGTCCGATAGTCCGGACCAAACAGCCCCTGTGTGAAAGCGACCTAAGAGTCTAAAAGTCTAATAGAGTCTAGGGGTCTCTCTCTGCTCCAGGACAACAGTGGAGCTGAGTCTAGGGGTCTCTCTCTGCTCCAGGACACAGTCGAGCTGAGTCTAGGGGTCTCTCTCTGCTCCAGGACACAGGAGAGCTGAGTCTAGGGGTCTCTCTCTGCTCCAGGACACAGTCGAGCTGAGTCTAGGGGTCTCTCTCTGCTCCAGGACAACAGTGGAGCTGAGTCTAGGGGTCTCTCTCTGCTCCAGGACAACAGTAGAGCTGAGTCTAGGGGTCTCTCTCTGCTCCAGGACAACAGTAGAGCTGAGTCTAGGGGTCTCTCTCTGCTCCAGGACACAGGAGAGCTGAGTCTAGGGT
>NC_140169.1:8509004-8514283 GCF_963971535.1 Notolepis coatsorum
CACTGTTTGTTCTGGTCAGTATAATTCATTATGTTAGAACAAGTCACAATACGGTTTGTTCTGGTCAGTATAATTCATTATGTTAAAACAAGTCACAGTACTGTTTGTTCTGGTCAGTATAATTCAACATGTTAAAACAAGTCACAGAGCTGTTTGTTGTGGTCAGTATAATTCATCATGTTAAAACAAGTCACAGTACTGTTTGTTCTGGTCAGTATAATTCATTATGTTAGAACAAGTCAGTACTGTTTGTTCTGGTCAGTATAATTCATCATGTTAGAACAAGTCACAGTACTGTTTGTTCTGGTCAGTATAATTAATTATGTTAGAACAAGTCACAGTACTGTTTGTTCTGGTCAGTATAATTCATCATGTTAAAACAAGTCACAGTACTGTTTGTTCTGGTCAGTATAATTCATCATGTTAAAACAAGTCAATACTGTTTGTTCTGGTCAGTATAATTCATTATGTTAGAACAAGTCAATACTGTTTGTTCTGGTCAGTATAATTCATCATGTTAGAACAAGTCACAGTACTGTTTGTTCTGGTCAGTATAATTCATCATGTTAAAACAAGTCACAGTACTGTTTGTTCTGGTCAGTATAATTCATCATGTTAAAACAAGTCAGTAATGTTTGTTCTGGTCAGTATAATTCATTATGTTAGAACAAGTCACAGTACTGTTTGTTCTGGTCAGTATAATTCATCATGTTAAAACAAGTCACAGAGCTGTTTGTTCTGGTCAGTATAATTCATTATGTTAGAACAAGTCACAGTACTGTTTGTTCTGGTCAGTATAATTCATCATGTTAGAACAAGTCACAGAGCTGTTTGTTCTGGTCAGTATAATTCATTATGTTAGAACAAGTCACAGTACTGTTTGTTCTGGTCAGTATAATTCATCATGTTAGAACAAGTCAATACTGTTTGTTCTGGTCAGTATAATTCATCATGTTAAAACAAGTCACAGAGCTGTTTGTTCTGGTCAGTATAATTCATTATGTTAGAACAAGTCACAGTACTGTTTGTTCTGGTCAGTATAATTCATTATGTTAAAACAAGTCACAGTACTGTTTGTTCTGGTCAGTATAATTCATCATGTTAAAACAAGTCAGTACTGTTTGTTCTGGTCAGTATAATTCATTATGTTAGAACAAGTCACAATACTGTTTGTTCTGGTCAGTATAATTCATTATGTTAGAACAAGTCACAATACTGTTTGTTCTGGTCAGTATAATTCATTATGTTAGAACAAGTCAATACTGTTTGTTCTGGTCAGTATAATTCATTATGTTAGAACAAGTCACAATACTGTTTGTTCTGGTCAGTATAATTCATTATGTTAGAACAAGTCACAATACTGTTTGTTCTGGTCAGTATAATTCATTATGTTAGAACAAGTCAATACTGTTTGTTCTGGTCAGTATAATTCATTATGTTAGAACAAGTCACAATACTGTTTGTTCTGGTCAGTATAATTCATTATGTTAGAACAAGTCACAGAGCTGTTTGTTCTGGTCAGTATAATTCATTATGTTAAAACAAGTCACAGAGCTGTTTGTTCTGGTCAGTATAATTCATTATGTTAGAACAAGTCAGTACTGTTTGTTGTGGTCAGTATAATTCATTATGTTAGAACAAGTCACAGAGCTGTTTGTTCTGGTCAGTATAATTCATTATGTTAAAACAAGTCACAATACTGTTTGTTCTGGTCAGTATAATTCATTATGTTAAAACAAGTCTCAGAGCTGTTTGTTCTGGTCAGTATAATTCATTATGTTAGAACAAGTCAATACTGTTTGTTCTGGTCAGTATAATTCATTATGTTAGAACAAGTCACAGAGCTGTTTGTTCTGGTCAGTATAATTCATTATGTTAGAACAAGTCAATACTGTTTGTTCTGGTCAGTATAATTCATCATGTTAAAACAAGTCAATACTGTTTGTTCTGGTCAGTATAATTCATCATGTTAAAACAAGTCACAGCTGTTTGTTCTGGTCAGTATAATTCATCATGTTAAAACAAGTCACATTACTGTTTGTTCTGGTCAGTATAATTCATCATGTTAAAACAAGTCAATACTGTTTGTTCTAGTCCAGTGCTTCCCAATCCTCTCCTCGAAGCACCCCAGCCATTCCATGTATTTGTTAAATTCCACCACCAGCACACACCTGATTCAACTTAAAAGCCCTTTATTAGTTGAATCAGGTGTGCTGGTGGTGGAATTTAACAAATACATGGAACGACTGGGGTGCCTCGAGGAGAGGTTTGAGAACCACTGTTCTAGTCAGTATAATTCATCATGTTAAAGGAACACTTCAACATTTTGGGAAATTAGCTTATTTGCCATCTACCCTGGAGTTAGACAAGAAGATACATACCTTTTTCTTCTCTGTGCATGCAGTAGGAGTAGGAAGACGTTGGGAACTAGGCTAATGGAGGAACCTACTTCCAGTGACTGACGCTAAGCTAGGCTAATGGTGTGTGTCTTCCTACTCCTACTGCATGCACAGATAAGAAAAAAGGTATGTATCTTCTTGTCTAACTCCAGGGTAGATGGCAAATAAGCTAATTTCCCCAAATGTTGGAGTGTTCCTTTAAAACAAGTCACGAGAGACAGAGCACACAGTACTACTCTGTGAATTGTTTATAGCAGTTTTCTGGAGTTCCATGACTTGTGGATATGATCTATAATCAGACACCCACCCTCCCTCACATACACTCTTTCACAGCATTGAAAACATCCATACCTCCTCAAAATACACAGTTACCTCGATATAATACTGCTCAAAATACACAGTTACCTTCATCGTATAATGCTCAAAATACACAGTTACCTCGATTGTATACTGCTCAAAATACACAGTTACCTCGATTGTATACTGCTCAAAATGCACAGTTACCTCGATTGTATACTGAACAAAATACACAGTTACCTCAATTGTATACTGAACAAAATACACAGTTACCTCGATTGTATACTGCTCAAAGATGCGGAGCTGCAGGAATATGTCCAGTTTAATCTTCCGTTCGTGGAACAGCTCCTCCATCTGCCCCTGGGCCTCGTCCAGCTGCTGCAGCACCCCCTGGATGTGGGCGATGGAACTGCAGTGGGGGGTCTTGTTGGTAGACATGGCTGCATCTCTGTTTCAAGGTCAAAGTTGAACACATTTCAAACGTGGAATTTCCTGTATAACAGACACCAAAACCGCCAAGATGCATACTGTTAACAAATATTGTAGGGATGCCCCGATCACGTTTTTTGCCACCGATGCCGATCACCGATCGTCTTGAGCCATATCGGCCGATACCGATATCGATATCGATCGTTTTGGTATAATAAAAAAAAATACATATTTTAATTTTTTATAAAAAATATATATTATATAATCATACTTGTAGTTGTATTATCTGCGAGACATCGCCACCACACAACAAGTCAAAATGCTCGCTATCTGCAAACAGCTCCACTGTCTGTGTGTACTCGAGTAGCCTCCAGCTACGGCCAGGATTCTCCGGCGCTGCAGCTGGAACCTATTGATCACATTCAGCATGCCCTCAGCTCGAATATGCATCGAATCAATGTTATAAGACATTGATATCAGGAGCTATCTGTAGCTACTGCTAGCCGGCTAGATAACGTTAAGACAACGCCGCAGTGAACTATGTAGTTTAATGGGACATTTCGTTTTGAACAGTGAGCTAACGTGAGCTAACGTGAGCTATCATGCACTACTAGACTATTGCTGGAGCATTTGTTGATATCAGGAGCTATCAGTAGCTAGCCGGCTAGATACCGTTAACAATGCCTCATGTATTAAACTAAAAGTGAATAGTTGACTGGGTAATTTAGTTTAAACAGTAACGGTAGCTAACGTTAGCTCACATAGGTTGTATGCACTAGGTTAGAGCAGACTATTGCTGGAGCTTGTTGACACGGGTGCGGGAGGGGCAGGAGGAGGAGGAGGGGCCGTGCGCTGCAGCTCCGTGTGTCTGAGACTGAAGTCAGCGAGTGAGATCTCCGCTAAGAATTGGATCATGTTTTTCGATCGGTTTTCATGATCGGCGAAAATAAAGCATTATCGGAATTCACCGATCTCATATTTATACTGAATATCGGCCGATACCGATCACTGGCCGATCGATCGGATCGTTTCTATACCATACCGCCAAGATGCATACTGTTAACACATATTGTATAGTTTCTATACCAATGTACTGTGCGTCTGTGTGTGTATCAGTGTGTGTGTGTGTGTGTACTGTGTGTATGTGTGTGTATCAGTGTGTCAGTGTGTGTCTGTGTGTCAGTGTGTCTGTGTGACTGTGTGTCAGTATGTGTGTCTGTGTGTCAGTGTGTCTGTGTGTCTGTGTGACTGTGTGTCAGTATGTGTCAGTGTGTCTGTGTGACTGTGTGACTGTGTGTCAGTATGTGTGTCTGTGTGTCAGTGTGTGTCAGTGTGTCTGTGTGTCAGTGTGTCTGTGTGACTGTGTGACTGTGTGACTGTGTGTCAGTATGTGTGTCTGTGTGTCAGTGTGTGTCAGTGTGTCTGTGTGTCAGTGTGTCTGTGTGACTGTGTGTCAGTATGTGTGTCTGTGTGTCAGTGTGTGTCAGTGTGTCTGTGTGTCAGTGTGTCTGTGTGACTGTGTGTCAGTATGTGTGTCTGTGTGTCAGTGTGTGTCAGTGTGTCTGTGTGTCAGTGTGTCTGTGTGACTGTGTGTCTGTGTGACTGTGTGTCTGTATGTCAGTGTGTCAGTGTGTCTGTGTGACTGTGTGACTGTGTGTCAGCATGTGTGTCTGTATGTGTGTCTGTGTGTGTCAGTGTGTCTGTGTGACTGTGTGTCAGTGTGTGTGTCTGTGTGTCAGTATGTGTGTCTGTATGTGTGTCTGTGTGTCTGTGTGTCAGTGTGTCTGTGTGACTGTGTGTCAGTGTGTCTGTGTGACTGTGTGTCAGTGTGTGTGTCTGTGTGTCAGTGTGTGTCAGTGTGTCTGTGTGACTGTGTGTCAGTATGTGTGTGTGTGTGTCAATGTGTGTGTGTGTGTGTGTGTGTGTGTGTGTGTGTGTGTGTGTGTGTGTGTGTGTGTGTGTGTGTGTGTGTGTGTGTCAGTGTGTGTGTGTGTCAGTGTGTGTGTGTGTGTGTCTGTCACCTCAGCTGTTGTATGAGATCCTCCCCCTCTTTGATCACGTTGAGCGTGGCCTCCAGCGTGGCCGTCTGCTGCTGCTGGAACTGCTTGATGAGACCCTGGACAGAGTCCACGGAGTCACTGCAGACCTCGTCCA
>NC_140169.1:8514483-8576983 GCF_963971535.1 Notolepis coatsorum
CACACACACACACACACACACACACACACACACACACACACACACACACACACACACACACACACACACACACACACACACACACACACACACACACACACACACACACACACACACACACACACACACACACACACACACACACACACACACACACACACACACACACACACACAACCACCCCAACAAACCGCAAAAACCTCCTCCAGCACATAAAAACCACTTGACATTCAAATGCATATGTTCAGCCTCACCCCCCCCCCCCCACAGTACCCATTGCATTCCCCAGTCCCCAAGCACTCTCCACCAGGTCCTGCCTCTCCCTCTGGATCTCCACCATGCTCTCCTCCACAGAGTCCCTCACAATGAACTTGGTGACGTGACGAACTTTGGGTAGACGTTCCTGGTCTACCCAAAACGGTGGCAGCGGTCCACACCCTGCTGCTCCGATGCAGGGTCCACACAGGGTCCATGAGGTAGACGTGGGAGGCAGGCCAGCGGTCAGGTTAAACCCAACCCCTCCAGCCTTGAGTGACAGGAGCAAGATGACGAGGCCGCGGCCGGGGCTCTGGAACTCCCTGATGACCTGGGCCCGCCTCTTCTGAGTCAATCTGCCGTCCAGACGCACAAAACTGAAACCATGGTCCCTGAATGGGGTCTCTAGTATGGTGAGGAAACGTGTGAACTGAGAGACCACCAGACTCTTGATGCTGCCGTCCTCATCGCGCACCCTGAGCAGGTTGTCCATCAGAGCTTTAACCTCCTCCTCTTCCATCTCCTGTGGGAACTCCACCAGCCGACTGGCCCTGATCTCACCTCGACAGCGAGGACAGCGCGCATGTTCCTGCTCCGTGCTGACGACCAGAGTGATGCAAGAGCGGCAGTAGACATGAGCACAGTGTGCGATGACAGGCAGGCGGACCGACTCCAGGCAGACAGAACACTCCTCGTCTGAACCGCTGGACAGGCCCCGCCCCAGGCGCTCCACCAGACGCCCCCGCAGCTCGTTCACCTCGCTGCTCTTGGTGCGCCGGAGGGTGATGCACTTCACCAGTCTTGTCGCCCTGAGTGACCGGCCTCTGGATCACTCTGTCCCCCCACACCTTCACCTCCTTCTGCGATGTAATATTGACCCCAAGTCCAGGAGAGAACAGGACAGCCACCCCTGCAGTATTATTAGTGCCATGACTCAACACCAATCCCCCCCTCCAACTGAGTCCCCAGTCAACCTCATTACCCACATCACTATGGGTCTCTTGTACAAAAATAACATTTAAATTTTCCTGTTTTGCATAATCAGAAAACAGCCCCCCTTTCACACCATCCCCAGCACCATCAATCCGAAGGACCTCCATGTGAAAAAAGAGGGAGAAAACAGAGAAGAACAAGAACCAGAAAAAGAAACCCACCAGCAGATGTGCACCATACAGTCCATACATTATACACCTGTATTTGATGACAATCTTTTCCTGACATTAGTAGCCCACTTATTCAGTCGGAACTTCCTCCTGGGTGTCATCATTAAACCCCCACCTGTGACCTTGTTAGCATGCATCACAGACCTTAAAAACGTTTCTTGATCTGGGAAAAAACGTCCCAATGGAAAATGTTTCCTGTTTTTGGTTTCCCTAAGAAACCGGGTGAGCTCCCTTGCAGTATACATCCCCTCCTTTTCCAAATCCTCACCCCCATCACCAGATACCAATGCCTCTTCCTCAGACCCACTCTCCCTCTCCTTAGCACCCCCCTCTAAATCCATCCCCTCCTCATCCACCAGTGTGCTCCCCTCAACTTCAATCTCCTTCCCATTCCGACCCCCCCCCCCTCCCCCACTTTGCCCCCCCCCTCTCTCCACAACACCACTGGCCTCTGCGTCAGCTTCATTCCCCCCTACATCCACGGGGAAAGGGGCCCCCCCTCCATCTGATGAACCTAGCACCGGCCCTGGCTGTGCACCTGTTTCGGGAGCATGCTTCCCCCCTGCAGCTTCTCCCTCCAGCACCAGCCCCCCTGTCTCAGTATCACTCTCTACTCCAACTCCTCCTGCAGCTTCTCCCTCCACCACCAGCCCCTCTGTCTCAGTAACCTCCTCTACTCCCCCTGTATCTGCCTGTTGCTCTGCAGTGTTTACCACATTAACCTCTACTATTTTTTCACTTGGCTGACGCGATGCCCCTCCCGCTGCGCGCTTTGGATGCGGACAAGCGAATCGCTTATGTCCAATATCCCCGCACTCAAAACAGCGCAAGCTGTCAGTGCTCGCATACACAGCATACAAGCTCTCCTCAAACTTCACAGTGAAACTAGCATTTAACGTTTGGTCTGCGCTTTTCAAATTCATAAACACTTGCCTACGCAACGAGAGTACATGCTTCAGCCCAGGTTCCTTACACCCAAGAGCAATAGGTCTGAATCCACTCGCAAACCTCCCGAAGCGAATCAGCTCCCTCGACAGAGCCTCGTCTTTGATAAACGGAGGTACATTCGACACGACTACCCGAGTAGCGGGAGCCGACAGCGGCGATACGGCCACAAGCACATCCCTCACAAAAATGCCACTCGCAATTACTTTGCTTACCAAACGTTCCTTTTTCAAAAAACCCACCACAGCCTTATTCATCCGCGATGCATAAGCGAGATTTTCGCATCCTACCTGCTCGCCGACAGCTTTCAAAACCTCTTCCACCGTAGCAGTTCCCTCTGGGACACACCTCACCCCGTGTCTGAGCGACACCGACTCAGGTCCTGCTGATTGCGAGGCCATGTCACCGGCAGCCTCCACTCACCAAACAATACACTCGCCTCCAACACTGTACACTTGCACCAGTTACCCTGATAGGAAAAAATAACCCATAAAACCACACCTCACTGTGCACATAGAAAAGAAACGGAAAAATAAGAACCAAAAAAAAAGGAACAATAGAAGAATAGAAGAAACCTCCACAAACACCATTTAAAGACAGGGGGTAACAGGCCTTGGTAACATGTGTCACAGTTTGATAAGAGGGAGAGAGAGATAGAGAGAGATAGAGAGAGAGAGAGAGAGAGAGAGAGAGAGAGAGAGAGAGAGAGAGAGAGAGAGAGAGAGAGAGAGAGAGAGAGAGAGAGAGAGAGAGAGAGAGGAGGATATAAATATTTGATATGAGACCATGAGGCTTGAGCAGGCAATTAGACTGAACACCTGGAGGTAGCTGTGCATGTGTGTGTGCGTGTGCGTGCTGGTGCGGGTGTGCGTGCTGGTGCATGTGCTGGTGTGTGTTTGTGTGTGTGTATGTATGCAGGGCCGCCTCAGGGGGTGTGCGAGCAGTGCGGTTGCACAGGGCCTCGCGGGAAGGGGGGCCTCGCACAAAAAATATATATATATATATATATATATATATTTTTTTTTTTTTTTTTATTATTATTATTTTTTATTTATTTTATTTTTTTGCGAGGCCCCCCTTCCCGCGAGGCCCTTTTTCATCACAGACCTAAAATCTAGTTTTGCTTATATGCTTATATATTTCACATTAGACACGTTTGTAGAATGTTCCTGGCTCTGCGGCTCTGCACTATTCTCTATTGGAGCTCTGGGGCTCTGCAGCAGACATACTATTGGTTTCAAGAAGGGAGGGGTTACATCATGTGTACGCCGGCGTGGGTCAGCTGCGTTTGACTATTTCGCGCGTGCAGCTTTGGAGGTTATGCTTAGTTATGCCAGCCAAAACGAAGAGGACGGTCATTCGGCAGATGGACTGAAGATGAAAGTTGTTGCATGTTAGACAGTTCAGTCAGGCTAGCCATCCCGGCTAAAGGCAGGGACAGCTAGTTAGCTTTAGCTACGTTATAATATTGAGTGCTAACGTGTGGTTCAGTCGGGATAGCCATGATGATGTCGCCTAGTAGCTAGCTTAGCTAAAGGCTAACTAGCGTTAGCTAACCTAGAGAGAGCGCGTGCAGCATTGTTATGCCAAGATGAAGAGGACGGTCATTCGGCAGATGAACTTCGTCAACTCCACGCGGTTGTCTCCATCCTCTTGGACGTTTGGTGAGTTTTTAATGCACTCTATTCTATTCCCGCCGTGGATATATCTCTCTCTCTCTCGGGAGCCAAACGGGCCGGCTAGCTGTTGTAGTAGCTAACGATGTGTGGCCTGGTGTCAGCACCTGGTGCGAGGGAGGTGAGCTTGGTGTTTCATTATGAGAATATCTCCATGCTCAAGTCGGCTATAGTCCGCGAGGGACTTGTTGCCGGCACCGCTATGGTAAACACCACTCTGTAGTGGTACGTGTATTGCCTTCTTTTTCCCTTCCCTCTTCGGATGAGAAGAGGAAAACACAGCGGCTGTCTGAAGTGTTGGCCTGTATTGCTTTTCTCACGTTGTACAGTTTTTCAGTGGTAGCCGCATAGCTTGCTTCTGCTTTAGCTAGTGGTTAGCGATAGCCGGGTTGAGCTAACTGTTAGCCAGTTAGCTGTTTAGCTACGACGTTAGCTGCTCGTTTTCGCTCGGCTGGGAACGTTAGCTTGATGCTATCAGTTAGCCTAGAGTTAGCTGTTAGCTTGTGCTACGACCATTGACATTAGCCGTGAGAATAGCAGGCCCTGGCACTCTGACTACAACATCATCTTTGACAGAAGATGTAGTCGGGCCTGCACCATGACAAGGCTCCGGCCATAGCTTCTTTTTGTCCCGCCAGCGAGAGGCCTTTCGTCAACGTGGAGACCTGTGTTGCGGCCTTTCACCCTGCGTTCCTTGGTGCAGGTAAGATGTACATTGGACATTACCCCACTCTTCCTTCCTTCCCCTCCCGAATGTTTTGTTAATAACGATGTTTTTTTCCAGGCAAAACATATGTTACTTCACAACATTTGGAGATACGACATGTGCTGTGTGTGAATTGTCTTGGTCGTTTGTGTAGCTTGGGTAGCGTTGGCCAAAGCTGTGTGTGGCCTGGTGTCAGTACCTGGCTACTCTATTTGCAGTTAGCCTATTTAGCTGATGTCAGCCATTGGCTCCTTGCTACTTTGTTTTCTCTGGTATAGACCCTCTTCTCTTTGGATTTAAGTGTTGATCTTTGTCCTTTTGGATCTATGTATATTCATGTTGCCTTTGTGAAGTTATCTTTTCCTTCTGTTTTGTTCTTCCATTAAAAGTTGAATATCCTTTAGGGGCTCATCTTTGCTTATCTCTCTCATACATGCTCTCTCTCTAACACACACACAGACATGCTCTCTCTCTCTAACACACAAACACACATGCTCTCTCTCTCTCTCTCTCTCTCTTTCTAACACACAGACATGCTCTATATCTCTCTCTAACACACAAAATGACATGCTCTCTCTCTATATATTTCTCTCTCTTTCTAACACACATATACATGCTCTCTCTCTCTAACACACACACACAAACAGACATGCTCTCTCTCTATCTCTCTCTCTCTGGCCTTGCTCTGGTGGAGGGTCAGGGGCATTGCCGGGTCTGTGCAGCGATAACACTGTATATTGACTGTAGAACGGGAGCTCACTCTCGCTCGCTCTCTTGCTATATGTTGACTGTATCATGCCCAGCCTCGGGCAGCGCTATTATTTAAGAATATGTTGACTGTATGAATTTTTTTTTTCTTTTTTACCTTTTAGGGGGGGGGGGCTCGCGTTTAAATCTCGCACAGGACCTCGCATTTCTCCCAGGCGGCCCTGTATGTATGTATGTGTGTAGCAGAGAGTTTGAGAGCTAGCTGTGGAATAAACAAAATTCCAACCGACGATCAAACCGAAACGGAACAAAACGTAAACAAAGTTCCAAGCGAGTGCTTAGAGGTCACTGTTTCACAGCATTACAGATTCTACCTTTAAATCAAGAATCAAGAGGTTTATTTGTCACGTACATACCAGGGCACACAGTGAAATGCGGGTGGTCATGCCTGCATTGATTGATTGAAAACTATATTAACAGATTGCAGAATGGGTACAGTACAGTACAGCTCAATACACACAATTGTTAAGGGGATGCAGACCAGAGAAAGACTTTTGTCTTGTTTACATCAGGGTCCCCCATTGATTGTGCAAAATATAAATACAAAAAAAATACAATACAAATACAAATGATGAGTCTCGACACCAAACCTAAACTGCTGTTACATGCCAGTTAATTCTTAATACAAATGTAATATTTCAATACACGTTTTGTCTCGACTGAATTTGGATATGGGCTTCAGAAAGAGAGAGCTTTCATAACCAAATTATCTATTCAATAAATGACAAGTTAATGTATAAATCACAGCTCTGGTTTTCAAATGGTGTCTGGACAATATATGTGGTCTGTCTCTCTAAAACATCTCATGCTATCTTACAGCCATTAAGATGACAAACGCTCTCTCTCTCTATCTATCTCTCTCTCTCTCTCTCTCTCTCTCTCTCTCTCTCTCTCTCTCTCTCTCTCTCTCTCTCTCTCTCTCTCTCTCTCTCTCTCTCTCTCTCTCTCTCTCTCTCTCTATCTCTCTCTCTTTCTCTCTCTTTCTCTCTCTCTCTCTCTGTCTGTCTCTCTGTCTCTCAGTCTAACAGCATTCGGTCGTCTATCAGTCAGGCTTTTGCAGGATATTAAATGTCACTCCACATAAAAGGTAAAGGTGTGTGTGTGTGTGTGTGTGTGTGTGTGTGTGTGTGTGTGTGTGTGTGTGTGTGGGGGTGTGTGGGTGTTTGTGTGTTTGTGTGTGAATGTGAGAGAGTTATAGGGAGTTAGGGAATCAATGTAAGGCTATGGGGTGTCCCCACAACACATTAAATACGGCTGTGTGTGTGTCCATCTCTCGCTGTGTTTGTCTAACGATCTGAGAGAGATACATATTTCAGCATGAATCAGCAGCCTACTGTACACACACACACGCACACATACACGCACGCAGAAAGTCTCTAAGTGTCAATATGACAAATTAGTGGTAGAATTATATAATCATGTTAGTTATTATATTGGTTGTAGGGAGGTCAGTCAGCCAATCAGAAGGCTCCTCGAATTGTAAACCATCATGTCAAACATAATTTCAACCAAATGGCCTATTGTCTTTTTATTACCAATGATGATGTTGATCAGTAGAGTAATTTTTCTGCACACTCCACATGCTATTTCATACATGTATATACCGGCTAGTTAGTCAAACACAATGCAAAGTCAATGGGGTCAAGATCTTGTCTGTCCAAGCTGACGGGGGACATTTCAGTTACCATCAGTGGGCTTCAGTCAGCTTGTACAGACAGGAGCTTGACCCCATTGACTTTGTGTTGGTCTGCATGAGGAACAGCATGGATTGTGGTGGGACATGTTGGCAGGAAATCATTTGCTGAGGTCACTGTTCTGCCAGCCAATTGGCACGCTCACAATGGCTTGTCCAACACACTAAGCACGTACACACTTGCACATACATGTATGTGAAAATGCACATGTAAACACACACACCAGCGCCCAGCCAGAACAGTGTTGTAATACAAGTCTATTATATCTATCCACCAGTCAGCGTCTTCATACCTCAAGATTCAAGATTCAAGATTCAAGAGATCTATTTGTCACATACATACACGAGACATATAGCGCCTTATTCAACTGGAGGCCAAGTGGTCCAAGCGTTTTTTAACGGACACGCCATTCTATCTTGTCTAGTGCTATTCTTGGCTGGAGCCTTAATGCTTCTTCAAGCCCAGGTTTAGAGGATCACATCTTCGGTGGACATTTACTACACTTTGCCTTATTCTGCCCATCGCTTCTATTCTGTGTGAAGATCAATGTCGTGAGATATTGGGTTCAATGATATTGTGGTTTGTGGATATGTTAGAAATATAGCACTAGTATAACCCTCTGAAGCCTACATAGACACAGGTTCACTTGGACATAGTGTTATATTTTTCGCCAATTCTGAGCCTATTCTTTGATTCAGTATCAAGTGTCGTACCTTGTATGAGTCAGGGGAACCTACCCTCTATTTATGGTGCAGTGTAAAGTCACCATCATGTACATTACCTTTGTGTGAGCATACAATATTTGATATAAAAGAAAAACACCCAGTAGAAAAAACCTTGTGTTTTGTTGAATAACTCCATAGTTTACCTGGGAATTATTGTTTTTTTCTACATGGAAAGTTATATTCAAGTATTTCGAATGTCCATGTGAAATCTTGTGCAAATACACATTTTCTTCAGTGAGTGACAGCCATTTATTTGGATATTGTTCTTTGCAGGGTTTTTGGACCAATATACCAATATCTCCCTGCAACCCCCCCCCCCCCCCCCCCCCATCTCTCCACTCACACACACACACACACACACACACACACACACACACACACACACACACACACACACACACACACACACACACACACACACACACACACGCACACACACACACACACACACACACACACACACACACACACACACACACACACACACACACACACACACACACACACACACGACCCCTCCATCATACAGCTTTCCCCATTTTCTGTTTTCATTCAAGCTGCACAATATATATTATATAGTTGTCAGGTCGATTGATACACGAGTAGACTGCTAGAGTCCTTTTCATTTATATGATCTGGATCGTCTTCAACATCCACAAAAGGTTCAAAGGTTCCAATGCTTGTTGAACATTATACCTCCTTTCACGTCTTTTTTCCATTTTATTATGAACCAGGGACGAGCTCCGCTCTCTGTCCTCTGTCACACGCGGGCCGCGCGGGTCAATCTGCACCGGAGGATTCAGAGAAGGAATTGGATGCTCCCCGCCCACGTGACTATTTCTAGCATTTCCATTGGCTATAGGCTAAAAGTGACACGATGTATAGATGCAGGGAATTACATGCAGACTGCATTCGGAAAAGAGAAATAGACTAGGCCACACACTGCCAGTCAGCTTCTGGAGAGATACAATTTGTCTGAGAGAAGAGAATCTCCCGATTCAGATACTGGGGTTAACTGATACCCCTACACTATAGAACCTTGTCTGGTGTTATATGTGTTCCTATACTAGAACGTTCTATAATATAACCTCCTATACTAGAGCCTCCTTTAATAGAACATCCTATACTAGAGCCTCCTATAATATTATACTATAAACTACCATAATAGAACCTCCTATACTACAGGACCTTGGAAGTAACTACCATCACACTGGACACCTGTGTGATCTCACGCGCTTAGAAACTTGTCAGCGTTCTTCCTCACTCTCTCCTCTTCCAACCCAGTGTGCGTTGGAACGGTTAGAGACGCCACATTACACCCAGTAGTGTTGCTGTGCTCCGCTGCAGGAAGTGCTCACGCTGACGTTTGGCTCGGAATATTTTGGCTAACTCAGGTCTGTCTTGGGCCGCTCTCTGTGTGTGTTTTATACCTTTCTCTTTTGGCCGCCGAATGGATTGTCCCGGAGGGAAAATAAATACTCTCTACTCTCTTCCAGTCTGCAGCTAGAGACTAAGACGTCAGCCAGCGAGGAACAAAAGCCAGCTAACACTCAGAGCAACATCCAGCTGACGGTTAGCCGGCTGACACTCAGAGCAACATCCAGCTGACGGTTAGCCGGCTAACACTCAGAGCAACATCCAGCTGACGGTTAGCCGGCTAACACTCAGAGCAACATCCAGCTGACGGTTAGCCGGCTAACACTCAGAGCAACATCCAGCTGACGGTTAGCCGGCTAACACTCAGAGCAACATCCAGCTGACGGTTAGCCGGCTGACACTCAGAGCAACATCCAGCTGACGGTTAGCCGGCTAACACTCAGAGCAACATCCAGCTGACGGTTAGCCGGCTGACACTCAGAGCAACATCCAGCTGACGGTTAGCCGGCTAACACTCAGAGCAACATCCAGCTGACGGTTAGCCGGCTGACACTCAGAGCAACATCCAGCTGACGGTTAGCCGGCTAACACTCAGAGCAACATCCAGCTGACGGTTAGCCGGCTGACACTCAGAGCAACATCCAGCTGACGGTTAGCCGGCTAACACTCAGAGCAACATCCAGCTGACGGTTAGCCGGCTGACACTCAGAGCAACATCCAGCTGACGGTTAGCCGGCTGACACTCAGAGCAACATCCAGCTGACGGTTAGCCGGCTGACACTCAGAGCAACATCCAGCTGACGGTTAGCCGGCTGACACTCAGAGCAACATCCAGCTGACGGTTAGCCGGCTGACACTCAGAGCAACATCCAGCTGACGGTTAGCCGGCTGACACTCAGAGCAACATCCAGCTGACGGTTAGCCGGCTGACACTCAGAACGTCCAGCTAACTGAGCGTAGCTATTTAACCTTCAAATTATGTCGCTTTAATGTATGATATTTGTCCCTTTAACGTCCATGTCCCTTTAACCCTTTCACTACCACACTACCAAAGGGTTAACCCTTTCACTGTGACAATACAGTGAGGTTGACCCTTTCACTGCCACACAACAAAGGGTTATCCCTTTCACTACCACACTACAGGAGGTTAACCCTTTCACTGGTAGTGAAGGGGTTAACCTTCTGCAGTGTGGTAGTGAAACGGTTAATGTATGCTATATGTCCCTATAATGTCCACGATACATATCCCTTTAATGTATGATATATGTCCCTTTAATGTCCACGATACATATCCCTTTAATGTATGATATATGTCCCTTTAATGTCCATGATACATGTTCCTTTAATGTATGCTATATGTCCCTTTAATGTCCATGATACATGTTCCTTTAATGTATGCTATATGTCCCTTTAAAGATGCAGTAGGTAGTTTTATTTGTCAAACATGTCATAATAGTCTTTCAGCTGTCAGTATTTGAAGTGGTCCTAGAGTGTTTCCCGTGTCTCTGTATTCAGCATGTTCATCAATCATCCTGATTGGTTGAGGGACTGTTATGTCCCTAATGCTTGTCTGTCACGCTGCTGCCTGTGTTCTCGTGCATTCACGTCGCAGAGAAACAATGGCAGAAAATCCTGAACAGCGAAGTTTGCTTGGTTTCTTCTGGTAAGTCTCATCAGAAAATAAATAAAGTACTAATCGACCACAGGAAAATAGGTACATCATAATGTATGTTATGGTATAGCCATAAGTCATATATTTACGTATTCTATAAGTAATATATTTATATTTTGTATCTGCGAAGGTCCAAAACAAACAGTGTGACCGGGAGTCAAACCGACAATGGTCCTCATTCTTTTTTTTTATTATCTTTTTCCCCCTCTTTCTTTTTTCTGATTTTTCTCCCATCCCACTGTTAGTCGTTATGCCAATTCCCAACCCCCTTCCTGGTTGTTGCGCACTTTCCCCTACTGTTGGTCCGAGAGGCCGGAGACTGTCACATGCTTTCCTCCGACGCATGTGCAGCCAGCCGGCAGCCAGCCTGGCCGCGCAGATTCTCACCGGGAGAGTGTAACGTGTGGAAGGTCACACTACCTCCCTCCAGATCCTACCCTTGCTGAGCAGGCGCCCCGACCGAACTGTAGGGGTCGCTGTCCACAACGCCCAGGACCCACCCACGGCTCCCCTCCCCCTAACTCAGCCAAATGAGTTAGTATAGCGATCAGCCCGAGCCAAGGCAATGCTGACTCTCCGGGAGTCGAGACCGCAGCCTCTTGCATTGGTGACGAGCACAATCTCCGCTACGCCACCTGACCGCCTATGGTCCTCATTCTTGAACGGACATACGAGAAAGTTACCAAGAAATTCCTTTGTTTACTCGATTTACGAACTTCTTTGGCATTCTCGAACGGCTTCGTATTGTAAATTCGTTCGTAGGATTTACAAATTCGAAAAGGCGGACAGACTCGATTTCTAGAACATAACTATGAAAAAATTACATACGCACAAATCAAAACCTATAAAAATATATAAAATAAACAGTACTCTTAACTCAATCAGCGCCAGACCCGAGGAAAGTCGGGTTAACTCGCCAACCGTTCAGCACCAGACCCGAGTATAGTCGGGTTTTCATCGTTATTTCTTTTATTCGATATTTTCATTAATTTCTCTAACACGGACCTCGCGGTTACCATAGGGAACCACTCTGAGATCGCTAGAGTGCAATACCGGCCGCATCCTGGTAGGTGGCAGTATCGCCCACCCTTTGAAACCTTTTTTTCACACCCGGTGTTACGTTTAATCCACTCCAGGCGCAGTTTTTTTGGTCAGGCCAGTCTAGCGGTTCACTCGATGACATTGAAACGCATCCAAACTAAACTGCAATAAATCAGAAATCATCATTATCGGTCCAAAATCCCTCACCAGCCACACCCAGGATTTCACCCTAAATATTGATGGTACCATTGTCACCCCCTCCACTCACGTCCGTAACCTTGGCATCATCCTGGACCCCACCCTTTCTTTCCTCCGCCATGTGAACCACATAACCAAATCGGCCTTCTACCACCTCCGGAACATTGCTCGTCTCCGCCCCTCCCTATCACTCTCCGCTGCTGAAACACTGGTTCATGCATTCATATCATCACGACTAGATTACTGCAACAGCATCCTCTACGGCTCACCAAACACTATCCTCAATAAACTCCAATATGTCCAAAACTCTGCTGCCCGCATGCTCACCTCCACCCGTCGCTCTGATCACATCACCCCTGTCCTCCACGACCTCCACTGGCTTCCAATCAAATACAGGATACATTTTAAAATACTACTCATCACATTCAAAGCCCTCAACAACCTTGCCCCTCCCTACCTGTCCGACCTCCTCCACCGTCACACGCCCACCCGTCGCCTTAGGTCTGCAGATGCCAACCTCCTAACACCTCCCACGACCAGGCTCCGGACCTGGGGCGACAGGGCCTTCGCTGCTGCTGCCCCCTCCCTCTGGAATGCCCTCCCCAGCCATATCCGTGATGCAAACACCCTGACATCTTTTAAATCAGCCCTCAAAACTCACCTTTTCAATCTTGCTTTTGACCTCTAATTCTGTCTGTGTTATTTTATTTTTGTCATGTATTATTTTTGTTCTGTTTTTTTGTTTTGCCATAGTTTGTCTCTCCTGCCCATGTAAAGCGTCTTTGAGCACCTGGAAAAGCGCTATATAAAATAGATGTATTATTATTATTATTATCCAATGCCCCCGATGCATGTGTTGTGGTGGATTATATTGGCGACACGATGGACACCAATACTGGAAATCAGACAATTGGAATATTCTTTTTGGGGTACCTCCTAGTGAAGGTAAGGACTATATGACATCAGTCCTGCTTTGATCCAACCATGATTTCACATCGATCGCAACGACCATGTGTAACGTACTCCAGAACATATGCTGTTGGTGATGATCAAACCATCAAAAAACTACCCCCCCCTTTCATGCATTCATGATGAAACATAATACCTATTATATACATTTGATTTGGAAATAGTAGTGTGTCCAGGCGAGCAACGCCAACGCTTTTAGTAAAATTCATGTATTGCTCCATAGCGCAGTTTTCTGGAATTAACCAGGATCACTCTGAAACTATACTTATATTATACTTGTATAACACGCTAACATATACGCAAATTTTTTATTTTTCACATATTGAACGATGGACAGTTGATGTCAAATGAGCCATAGTATTGTATCCATAGCTATAATATAGAATATAGATATAGCCCTGCAAACACTGCCACGCATTCCTATCTCTTAGAGCGGTGGTGCAGTAGGAACAAAGATGGGAATTTTTTTCAATATATTCCACTATACAGTAGCTATATTCAATATAGCTATATATATTGGGTTTAGTTATTATTTATTTATTTATTTATTTTCTCCTAAATGAAGCCTTTAATCACCTGTGCATTATATGTTACAATTGCACTTTACTGTTACTTTTGTACACTAGTTGGATGCCAAACTTATTTTCGTTGTATTCTACTTGTGCTGTATGATGACAATACATTTTAATATAATCAAATACAATTATGATCAGTTGCAAATCGCTTCCGCGCTTCCTGTTGAATACGGGGGTCAGCACTGCACAGATGTTTTGCACGCGGCCCTCGCCTTATAAGGAGCTGGCTGGGCGTGTCTGTATGCAAATTCAGTTGTACGAGAACGCGTTTCCAGTTTAAGAATGAGGAACCCACCTGCGTTGATTTTGGCCACCTACGAAGACCGTTTGACGGATTTTTGTAAATTTGTTAGTTAATAACTTTTTACAAAGATAGTTACAAAGATACTTACAAACATGTTCGAGAATGAGGCCCAATGATTGTGGTCGTGGGCGAGTGGTCTCACCACTAGACAAAGACACCACCCACCCTGATAAGACACAGCAATAGTATGATGATAGTTCATCACAGTTCATCATTCGTTTAACAGTTATGGTTAAGATAGAAAGCTAGGGTTATGGTTATGGTTAGTTTAAGGTAACAGTATGGTTAAGGTTAGGGTTAAGGTTATAAACACAGATCTCCTGTTATTACTTTAATATCAATGCCACAATGTCCGCGGTAACGATAGTTCCTATACTACGGGTACCCGACCGTTGGAGCTCTGAATGGAGTGAGACGGAGACGAAGCGAAGCAGTACAGGGAAAAGCAAGATGGTAGATGGAGACGGTACTTCTCTCTGGAGCTCCGACTCCAGAGAAACTGCAGACTGGTGGGATAATCCTGTCGTCACTGGGAAAGAGGGTCTCGTACGGACTGGTCCTTGTATTCCTAGCGCCCGATGGCAGGATTAATAGCTATTAGTCCAAAGCCCGTTGGCATGGATGATAGCTAGTTAGCTCCGTTTGTACTTAAAGCTAACCCGCAGGAAGTCTTCAATGAGTAGTTATGTCCAGAACGTCGCTGGGTTCAACTATAACTCTCCACGTTACTTCGCTTACACAAGTCACTATACTGTGCCAATAATGGCTCAACAATATTATGGTTGTATCTAATTAGCCGTTCGGCTCTCTATAACGATACGTTGCCTTGCCGTCCTGTTTACAACTGCGCCAACGTCACTTCTCTCTCACTCTGTGTTACCTGTGGACTGAGCCTGTTCACCCACACAGATCAATGCGCTCTCTCTGGGCTTGTCTGGGCATGTTCTGAAACATGTCTAGAGGGGCGCGCTCGCTGGCGCCTACGGCGTTAAGAATGGGACATATACAAAAGGTGAATGATAAATACTGGCACGTAAACAGATGACGTGAAGATATATATCTTATATAAACAATATATAAGTTATACAAAATAATAAACGCAGACTTTCAGTGTTAATCTGGATCTTCAGAACAGCCGCCCCCTAATTAGTCCAAACCTAATTAGCAAATAAAATTTGGGGCACAGATTAATATTAAGGGTCAAGTCAACTTCTACATAATGGGCTGTGGGGAGTTGGAAGTAATCTATAAAGTCAGTGGGTTATCGTCGTCGTCAGGGGGGTCAGGGAACGCAGGCAGCTCTATCAACTTAGCTACTGGTCTGGTATAAGTCCGCCCTTGGACGATGACTTCTGCCGCTCTGACCTTCCCATCCGAACCATTGATCACTCTGCTCACACGGCCGGCTGGCCACGTAGCTCGGGGTAGTGATCATCACGACGGTCCCCACGGTCAGGTTGTCCCTGTCTTTCACCCATTTCTGACGGGCTTGAAGGGAGGGTAAGTAGTGTAGGAGGAAGCGGGCCCAAAACTGGTCGGCCAGTACTTGGCTGTGTCTCCACATTCTCCGTCCGTTCATCTCGTCCTGTCTGTACACCGTCTGAGGAAGGGCAGGGTCCAGCCGCCCCATCAAGAGGTAGTTTGGGGTGATGGGGTCGATGTCAGCTACGTCGCTTGAAACGTAGCCGAGGGGCTTGGAGTTCAGAACTCCCTCAATCTCTGTGAGGACCGTAGCCAGGACTTCATCGCCCACGGTCTGGGCTCCAAGTACGGTGTACATAGCAGTCTTTATTGATCGGACCTCTCTCTCCCACATTCCCCCGAAATCTCCGCAAAGACTCGCTCGGTCCCCGCGTGGCACACCACCTCGTCGTACTTCTTAATGATCAGGTCGGTTATCCTGTGTCGGCTGCTTAGGGCGATGGGATGCTTAACATCCGCGGCCAAGTCCGGGGCCCGTCTCAACCGACCACCCACCCTGATGAGGCCCTGGGCGTCGATTTCGGGGGCCAAGGTGAGGAGTCGACTGTCTGAGGGGACTGGCTTTGCCCTTATCAGACACTCCATTTCCTCTGGGAAAGAGTCTCTCTGCGCTCTCTGCAGCATAAGAAGTTCCGCTTCCTTGTATGCAGGTGCATCGAGGTCTGTGGTGGGGGGGAGCTCCGGGTGGTGCCATAGGAATGTCCTTTTCTGGGCACTCTCCAGGGTTTGACAGTCGTCTAGGTCCGGGCCCGTTGGATCCGGGGCTTGACTCAGGCCGCAGAACATGGACCTTTTTATCTCTGACTCGTCTTGGTTCGCCTCACGCGGTGTGGAGATAGGCCACTTCTCCTCCGGGAGCTTGAGGAATTCTGGGCCGTCACTGTATGAGTTAGGACGGGTGAGGTCGGCTAGGGACATCCCCCGTGTGATGACATCCGCCGGGTTCTGCTTGGTGTCAACATATCTCCAACATTCCGCTCCTACCAGGTCTTGGATTTCGGATACTCTGACTCCTACGAAAACCTTGTACCAACAGGAGGCGGACTGGATCCAGGTGATCACGGTCATGGAGTCTGACCATAGGATGGTCTCACGCACCGGTATGGTGAGTTCACTTTGCACCATTTTGGCGAGTTGCGCGCCTACCAGAGCTGCGCAGAGCTCTAGTCGCGGGATCGACTGCTGCTTGCGGGGAGCTATCCTCGAGCGGGCCGGACGAAGGCTACGTGGACTTCTCCTCCCTCTTCTCGAGCTCTCAGGTAGGCCACTGATCCGTACGCCACTTCAGAGGCGTCGCTGAAGACGTGCAGGTCGACCTCACAAGTCTCCAAGCACACGGTAGGAGGGAAGTAGCTCTGCGGGATGGCCACCTCGCGGAGTAAGACAAGTTCATCCTCCCACTCTCTCCATGTGGTGGCTAGGTGCTCGGGTATGGGGTCGTCCTAGCCCTGCTCCTTGGCCCACAGTTCTCTCACCAGCATCTTCGCCCGGGTGGTGTAGGGGAGAATACACCCCATAGGGTCGTACTGGCTGGCGAGTGTTCGGTACACACTCCGCCGAGTGGTCAGTTTAGTCGTGGACGTCTCCTGATCCGTCCTCAGAGGTGTGTGTCGGTAGTGAAGCGAGTCCATCTTGAAGTGCCAGACGAGGCCCAGGGTCATCTCTTGCGCTTCGCCTGGGGTGTGCGCCATCCAGGTCTCGCTGCTAGCGGCCTTAGTTTCTGGAGGGAGGTGCTGGAGAACTTGAGGGTCGCTACTGGCCCACTGTCGTAGGTCGAATCCACCTTTGGCTAATGAAGCCCGTAGCTTCATTAGGATGCTCTCTGCTTCTTCTGGCGTGGATACGCTCTGTAGGCAGTTGTCCACGTAGAAGCTTCGTTCAACGCTGTGTCGGACATCATCGTCAGCTCCGGGGTCTTCGGCCACGTGCTTCTGTAACGCGAACGTGGCGCAGCACGGGCTGCAGGTGGTGCCGAAGGGGAGTACCTCCCATTGGTATATTGAGGGTTGTTCGTCGTCGGGTCTCTCCCTCCACAGAAACCTCAGTAAAGGCTTGTCTTCCTCCATCAGTCGAACTTGTAGGAACATCCCCTTGATGTCGCCACTGATGGCCACTTTGTCCTGACGAAAACGTATCAGGACGCCGAGGAGGGAGGGTCCGAGTGTCGGGCCGGGCAGGAGCAGGTTATTCAGATTCTGCTGTCCAATCTGATAACTGCAATTGAACACAATGCGGTTCTTTCCGTTGTGGGTGACCTTGTGGTGGGGCACGTACCAGGACTCTGTCGTCCCTTCTGCCTCGTGGTCATCGATCTTCTTGATGTGGCCGGCCGTTACCAGCTTCTCGATCTCGGCGCGATAGATTGTTGCTTGTGGGGGATCCTTGGCGAGGCGCCGCTCAGTGCTCTGTAGGTAGTGGTGCGTCGCTCCATTAGGCACATGCAGAGTGGGCATCCCTTCCCGCCTCAAGAGTGGGGTTGCGTATCTTAGCACTCCGTCGACCTCGACCCTCGTAGTCTTCTGCTCTAGTAGAGCGATGGCATACTTGTCCTCCTTGGACTGAACCATCTTGCATTCGTTCTTGAATGGCAGTGCGTCTAGTGTCCATAGCCTCTCAACGTGCTGTAGAAGAGTGTTGTCTGTGTCGCTCGCCTTGGTGTAAAGGCAACGTATGGACGTTGGTCGGCTGGAAGGCCCGGAGAGGGGGCCCTGGAGTGTCCACCCCAGTCGGGTCTTAACCGTGGCTGGGCATCCTCTGGGTCCGATGTGGACCGCATCAGTTGGGACAATGAGGTCCGCGTGGTCGGAGCCAATGAGTAGGGTCGGTGTAGCGCCGCTGATGAGCGGTATGGGCAGTTGGCGTAGGTGGTCGTACTTTTCCCTCAGCTGTGGGATTGGGTAATCGTAGCGTGACAAACCTATGTCGTAGCTCGTGAACGCCTTGCTGATGCTGTACCGCTTCTCAGGCTGGTCGATCACTGCAATGGTGAACGAGACGTTCTCACCTTTGATTGTCTTTAAGTCTCGACGAATGGTACGGAGGGTCATGGTCTCCTCTGGGCCCCGCAGGTCCAACTGGGTCGCGGCGGAGGCGAGGAGGAGGGTCTTCTCCGACCCATCGTCGAGGACGGCGTAGGTGTCGAGTACCTTGTCCCCGTGACTGAGGAGTACTCGTACCACCTTGAGGAGCACCCTGGAGCTCCCACTCTTCGCGGGGTCGATGTAGAGTACTTCTGCTCTCGAGTTGCTTTGTGGAGCTGGTTTTCGCTTGTTGCTCTCGTGCAGTGCTTCGAGGTGAGCGCCGTCACACTTGCCACACTTCTTCTTAACACTTTGATTGCCTAAGGTTAAATTCATGATATACCATCCGTTGCCAGCTCTATTTAACATGGAGAAGTTCCCCTTCTTTGCAGGGCTATAACTTTTTAAATTCTATTTCTAGATTGCCATTATTAGGGCCCATTCAAGGTCCTATATGTATTGTTCATGGTGTAGCAACGTTAAACTTTTTCATTCACATATTCATACTAAAATATGATCTAAAGTATAAGTATGTTTTCATCTCTTTCTGCAGCTTTCTCCAGAACGTGATTTATAGCCCCAAATACATTATATTGATGATGAAATACAGTTTGGTAGGAATCTGTGCGAGATAAAAAATTTCAATTGGACGTACTTCTAGAAGTTTCTACGTATCATCTGATATTGACCGGATGGGCGGGGGATCGTTTATAATTCCATGGGCAACGTTTTTACCATTCATCTAATGTGGGTCAAATGTTCATCATAGCAGTTAGTATCGAAGACGGTAATTTTACACGCTAAAACTCACCCCAGTCTCCGCGGGCCGTTGGGCGATCAGCGTGGGGTAGACAGTTTTCCATTATGGGATGTTGAAACACCCGGTCCATTTCCAGGTTGTATAATAATATATACGTCCAAATCATGTTGTTTTTTCGAGTTATTTGCAGCGATGGATGTTCACTGTGTGAAGACTGAGTCTCTCTAACATTAGCGAGTGCCCGGACCACATATGGAGTGATTCCTGCCGGGTTAAAGGTAACATCCGTTTTTTCGATCTGCCGATCGGCCACCAGATGGCGGTCTTGAACCGCTAGAGGATTGAGAGGAGATCACACTTGTGTCTCAGGGCCCCGGAAAGGAAATATGATTCCGATCACAGATTTTTGAAATATTGATATCAAAGACGAGTTACGGCGTCTTCGGCAACTTGAGCATGGCGGGGAAGGACGCCTAAATTCGTCCTTTGGCAACTAAAGTGTTAAGGCGGCATTCTGCTGCCATGTGGCCGCGCGTGCAGCAGAAGCAGCGGCGGTTAGCTTTAATCCACTGACTTACTTCGACGGTGGTCAGTTTCTTGAATGCGTCGCACTGTGACAGCCAGTGTTCGTTTTCGCAGTATTGACATGCGATCTTCCATTGTCCCTTGGCGGGGGGGTTGTGACTCTTCTGCCGTGACACCGACTCGGCCTGGTGCATCACTGTGATGGGCCTGCTTTGGTCTTTAAACCTACTCGGTCCCTCTTTAATGTTCGAGCCACCCCATGCGAAGGTGTCAAGTCTTAGGCTGCTAACCTCCCTGGCTAGGAAGTCAGCAAGATCCAGCAGTGACTGTTCTGGGCCGTTCGGGTCACGGTAGTTTCGTTGCCGCCGAAAGCGTTCTTGGCGGAATGGGGGGAGCTTCTCCAAGATGCGCTCCACGTTGGAGTTGGCGTACAACTCGTACATCCCCTTCTCTCGTTGGGACTCGAGCATCCCTACTAGGGACTGTACTTTGACGGATAGGTCGTCCAGGGCTCGGTTGTCTCTAGCCGGGGGGAGACGTTCGATCTCACGTATCTCCTGAATGACAGTCCCATGTGCGTCCGTAATGTCCGTCGAGGGCCGCCAGAGCGTCAGAATAGGGAGTCCGTGAATTTGAGTATGCCAGCGCAATGTTGTGAGCTCTAGTTACCTTGAGATGCTTAAGGAGAATGGCGTACTTGTATGACTCGTCTTGTACTCCTGACATGATTGTCTCTAGGCACATACGCAGCTCGGTATACTGCGCTCGGTCTTCTCTTGTGAAGTCTGGGAAAGTGGGTGTTCCAATGTAGGGTGCCATGGATGGCTGTGACACTGACACACGTGGGGGGAGAGGCATCCGCGGCGAGTCTCCCTGTACGTTGGGTCGTTGGTTCGTGCTGGGCGGGAACCAGGGGCTGGGTTCCCAGGCACTATTCCTCGGTGCCGTCTGGTGCTCGAACTCCCCACTGGGACGTGTCGGGACTGAGACCGGGGCTGCGCTGAGCCTCCTGGTCTGAGATGGAGTAGTGCGGGTGGGCTTTCTGTCCTCCCTCGTCCTCCGTCAGGCTTTGTAGTCGCTCGGCTAGCTGCTCTGCAACGTAAGCAGGTTCTTCCCGTAGGCGGGGTCCCGTGTAGCTTTGTCGGGGAGGGGAGGGTGCCCTCGACCCTTGTCGTGATGATCTCCGGGAGCTCCGGGTGGAAGAGTGGGGTGTCACCTTCTGGAGCGCTTGCTCCATCATTTGTGCTTGTAGGCGGTCTCGTTCTTCATTAGGATGCTCTCTGCTTCTTCTGGCGTGGATACGCTCTGTAGGCAGTTGTCCACGTAGAAGCTTCGTTCAACGCTGTGTCGGACATCATCGTCAGCTCCGGGGTCTTCGGCCACGTGCTTCTGTAACGCGAACGTGGCGCAGCACGGGCTGCAGGTGGTGCCGAAGGGGAGTACCTCCCATTGGTATATTGAGGGTTGTTCGTCGTCGGGTCTCTCCCTCCACAGAAACCTCAGTAAAGGCTTGTCTTCCTCCATCAGTCGAACTTGTAGGAACATCCCCTTGATGTCGCCACTGATGGCCACTTTGTCCTGACGAAAACGTATCAGGACGCCGAGGAGGGAGGGTCCGAGTGTCGGGCCGGGCAGGAGTAGGTTATTCAGATTCTGCTGTCCAATCTGATAACTGCAATTGAACACAATGCGGTTCTTTCCGTTGTGGGTGACCTTGTGGTGGGGCACGTACCAGGACTCTGTCGTCCCTTCTGCCTCGTGGTCATCGATCTTCTTGATGTGGCCGGCCGTTACCAGCTTCTCGATCTCGGCGCGATAGATTGTTGCTTGTGGGGGATCCTTGGCGAGGCGCCGCTCAGTGCTCTGTAGGTAGTGGTGCGTCGCTCCATTAGGCACATGCAGAGTGGGCATCCCTTCCCGCCTCAAGAGTGGGGTTGCGTATCTTAGCACTCCGTCGACCTCGACCCTCGTAGTCTTCTGCTCTAGTAGAGCGATGGCATACTTGTCCTCCTTGGACTGAACCATCTTGCATTCGTTCTTGAATGGCAGTGCGTCTAGTGTCCATAGCCTCTCAACGTGCTGTAGAAGAGTGTTGTCTGTGTCGCTCGCCTTGGTGTAAAGGCAACGTATGGACGTTGGTCGGCTGGAAGGCCCGGAGAGGGGGCCCTGGAGTGTCCACCCCAGTCGGGTCTTAACCGTGGCTGGGCATCCTCTGGGTCCGATGTGGACCGCATCAGTTGGGACAATGAGGTCCGCGTGGTCGGAGCCAATGAGTAGGGTCGGTGTAGCGCCGCTGATGAGCGGTATGGGCAGTTGGCGTAGGTGGTCGTACTTTTCCCTCAGCTGTGGGATTGGGTAATCGTAGCGTGACAAACCTATGTCGTAGCTCGTGAACGCCTTGCTGATGCTGTACCGCTTCTCAGGCTGGTCGATCACTGCAATGGTGAACGAGACGTTCTCACCTTTGATTGTCTTTAAGTCTCGACGAATGGTACGGAGGGTCATGGTCTCCTCTGGGCCCCGCAGGTCCAACTGGGTCGCGGCGGAGGCGAGGAGGAGGGTCTTCTCCGACCCATCGTCGAGGACGGCGTAGGTGTCGAGTACCTTGTCCCCGTGACTGAGGAGTACTCGTACCACCTTGAGGAGCACCCTGGAGCTCCCACTCTTCGCGGGGTCGATGTAGAGTACTTCTGCTCTCGAGTTGCTTTGTGGAGCTGGTTTTCGCTTGTTGCTCTCGTGCAGTGCTTCGAGGTGAGCGCCGTCACACTTGCCACACTTCTTCTTAACACTTTGATTGCCTAAGGTTAAATTCATGATATACCATCCGTTGCCAGCTCTATTTAACATGGAGAAGTTCCCCTTCTTTGCAGGGCTATAACTTTTTAAATTCTATTTCTAGATTGCCATTATTAGGGCCCATTCAAGGTCCTATATGTATTGTTCATGGTGTAGCAACGTTAAACTTTTTCATTCACATATTCATACTAAAATATGATCTAAAGTATAAGTATGTTTTCATCTCTTTCTGCAGCTTTCTCCAGAACGTGATTTATAGCCCCAAATACATTATATTGATGATGAAATACAGTTTGGTAGGAATCTGTGCGAGATAAAAAATTTCAATTGGACGTACTTCTAGAAGTTTCTACGTATCATCTGATATTGACCGGATGGGCGGGGGATCGTTTATAATTCCATGGGCAACGTTTTTACCATTCATCTAATGTGGGTCAAATGTTCATCATAGCAGTTAGTATCGAAGACGGTAATTTTACACGCTAAAACTCACCCCAGTCTCCGCGGGCCGTTGGGCGATCAGCGTGGGGTAGACAGTTTTCCATTATGGGATGTTGAAACACCCGGTCCATTTCCAGGTTGTATAATAATATATACGTCCAAATCATGTTGTTTTTTCGAGTTATTTGCAGCGATGGATGTTCACTGTGTGAAGACTGAGTCTCTCTAACATTAGCGAGTGCCCGGACCACATATGGAGTGATTCCTGCCGGGTTAAAGGTAACATCCGTTTTTTCGATCTGCCGATCGGCCACCAGATGGCGGTCTTGAACCGCTAGAGGATTGAGAGGAGATCACACTTGTGTCTCAGGGCCCCGGAAAGGAAATATGATTCCGATCACAGATTTTTGAAATATTGATATCAAAGACGAGTTACGGCGTCTTCGGCAACTTGAGCATGGCGGGGAAGGACGCCTAAATTCGTCCTTTGGCAACTAAAGTGTTAAGGCGGCATTCTGCTGCCATGTGGCCGTGCGTGCAGCAGAAGCAGCGGCGGTTAGCTTTAATCCACTGACTTACTTCGACGGTGGTCAGTTTCTTGAATGCGTCGCACTGTGACAGCCAGTGTTCGTTTTCGCAGTATTGACATGCGATCTTCCATTGTCCCTTGGCGGGGGGGTTGTGACTCTTCTGCCGTGACACCGACTCGGCCTGGTGCATCACTGTGATGGGCCTGCTTTGGTCTTTAAACCTACTCGGTCCCTCTTTAATGTTCGAGCCACCCCATGCGAAGGTGTCAAGTCTTAGGCTGCTAACCTCCCTGGCTAGGAAGTCAGCAAGATCCAGCAGTGACTGTTCTGGGCCGTTCGGGTCACGGTAGTTTCGTTGCCGCCGAAAGCGTTCTTGGCGGAATGGGGGGAGCTTCTCCAAGATGCGCTCCACGTTGGAGTTGGCGTACAACTCGTACATCCCCTTCTCTCGTTGGGACTCGAGCATCCCTACTAGGGACTGTACTTTGACGGATAGGTCGTCCAGGGCTCGGTTGTCTCTAGCCGGGGGGAGACGTTCGATCTCACGTATCTCCTGAATGACAGTCCCATGTGCGTCCGTAATGTCCGTCGAGGGCCGCCAGAGCGTCAGAATAGGGAGTCCGTGAATTTGAGTATGCCAGCGCAATGTTGTGAGCTCTAGTTACCTTGAGATGCTTAAGGAGAATGGCGTACTTGTATGACTCGTCTTGTACTCCTGACATGATTGTCTCTAGGCACATACGCAGCTCGGTATACTGCGCTCGGTCTTCTCTTGTGAAGTCTGGGAAAGTGGGTGTTCCAATGTAGGGTGCCATGGATGGCTGTGACACTGACACACGTGGGGGGAGAGGCATCCGCGGCGAGTCTCCCTGTACGTTGGGTCGTTGGTTCGTGCTGGGCGGGAACCAGGGGCTGGGTTCCCAGGCACTATTCCTCGGTGCCGTCTGGTGCTCGAACTCCCCACTGGGACGTGTCGGGACTGAGACCGGGGCTGCGCTGAGCCTCCTGGTCTGAGATGGAGTAGTGCGGGTGGGCTTTCTGTCCTCCCTCGTCCTCCGTCAGGCTTTGTAGTCGCTCGGCTAGCTGCTCTGCAACGTAAGCAGGTTCTTCCCGTAGGCGGGGTCCCGTGTAGCTTTGTCGGGGAGGGGAGGGTGCCCTCGACCCTTGTCGTGATGATCTCCGGGAGCTCCGGGTGGAAGAGTGGGGTGTCACCTTCTGGAGCGCTTGCTCCATCATTTGTGCTTGTAGGCGGTCTCGTTCTTCATTAGGATGCTCTCTGCTTCTTCTGGCGTGGATACGCTCTGTAGGCAGTTGTCCACGTAGAAGCTTCGTTCAACGCTGTGTCGGACATCATCGTCAGCTCCGGGGTCTTCGGCCACGTGCTTCTGTAACGCGAACGTGGCGCAGCACGGGCTGCAGGTGGTGCCGAAGGGGAGTACCTCCCATTGGTATATTGAGGGTTGTTCGTCGTCGGGTCTCTCCCTCCACAGAAACCTCAGTAAAGGCTTGTCTTCCTCCATCAGTCGAACTTGTAGGAACATCCCCTTGATGTCGCCACTGATGGCCACTTTGTCCTGACGAAAACGTATCAGGACGCCGAGGAGGGAGGGTCCGAGTGTCGGGCCGGGCAGGAGTAGGTTATTCAGATTCTGCTGTCCAATCTGATAACTGCAATTGAACACAATGCGGTTCTTTCCGTTGTGGGTGACCTTGTGGTGGGGCACGTACCAGGACTCTGTCGTCCCTTCTGCCTCGTGGTCATCGATCTTCTTGATGTGGCCGGCCGTTACCAGCTTCTCGATCTCGGCGCGATAGATTGTTGCTTGTGGGGGATCCTTGGCGAGGCGCCGCTCAGTGCTCTGTAGGTAGTGGTGCGTCGCTCCATTAGGCACATGCAGAGTGGGCATCCCTTCCCGCCTCAAGAGTGGGGTTGCGTATCTTAGCACTCCGTCGACCTCGACCCTCGTAGTCTTCTGCTCTAGTAGAGCGATGGCATACTTGTCCTCCTTGGACTGAACCATCTTGCATTCGTTCTTGAATGGCAGTGCGTCTAGTGTCCATAGCCTCTCAACGTGCTGTAGAAGAGTGTTGTCTGTGTCGCTCGCCTTGGTGTAAAGGCAACGTATGGACGTTGGTCGGCTGGAAGGCCCGGAGAGGGGGCCCTGGAGTGTCCACCCCAGTCGGGTCTTAACCGTGGCTGGGCATCCTCTGGGTCCGATGTGGACCGCATCAGTTGGGACAATGAGGTCCGCGTGGTCGGAGCCAATGACTAGGGTCGGTGTAGCGCCGCTGATGAGCGGTATGGGCAGTTGGCGTAGGTGGTCGTACTTTTCCCTCAGCTGTGGGATTGGGTAATCGTAGCGTGACAAACCTATGTCGTAGCTCGTGAACGCCTTGCTGATGCTGTACCGCTTCTCAGGCTGGTCGATCACTGCAATGGTGAACGAGACGTTCTCACCTTTGATTGTCTTTAAGTCTCGACGAATGGTACGGAGGGTCATGGTCTCCTCTGGGCCCCGCAGGTCCAACTGGGTCGCGGCGGAGGCGAGGAGGAGGGTCTTCTCCGACCCGTCGTCGAGGACGGCGTAGGTGTCGAGTACCTTGTCCCCGTGACTGAGGAGTACTCGTACCACCTTGAGGAGCACCCTGGAGCTCCCACTCTTCGCGGGGTCGATGTAGAGTACTTCTGCTCTCGAGTTGCTTTGTGGAGCTGGGTTTCGCTTGTTGCTCTCGTGCAGTGCTTCGAGGTGAGCGCTGTCACACTTGCCACACTTCTTCTTAACACTTTGATTGCCTAAGGTTAAATTCATGATATACCATCCGTTGCCAGCTCTATTTAACATGGAGAAGTTCCCCTTCTTTGCAGGGCTATAACTTTTTAAATTCTATTTCTAGATTGCCATTATTAGGGCCCATTCAAGGTCCTATATGTATTGTTCATGGTGTAGCAACGTTAAACTTTTTCATTCACATATTCATACTAAAATATGATCTAAAGTATAAGTATGTTTTCATCTCTTTCTGCAGCTTTCTCCAGAACGTGATTTATAGCCCCAAATACATTATATTGATGATGAAATACAGTTTGGTAGGAATCTGTGCGAGATCAAAAATTTCAATTGGACGTACTTCTAGAAGTTTCTACGTATCATCTGATATTGACCGGATGGGCGGGGGATCGTTTATAATTCCATGGGCAACGTTTTACCATTCATCTAATGTGGGTAAAATGTTCATCATAGCAGTTAGTATCGAAGACGGTAATTTTACACGCTAAAACTCACCCCAGTCTCCGCGGGCCGTTGGGCGATCAGCGTGGGGTAGACAGTTTTCCATTATGGGATGTTGAAACACCCGGTCCATTTCCAGGTTGTATAATAATATATACGTCCAAATCATGTTGTTTTTTCGAGTTATTTGCAGCGATGGATGTTCACTGTGTGAAGACTGAGTCTCTCTAACATTAGCGAGTGCCCGGACCACATATGGAGTGAGTCCTGCCGGGTTAAAGGTAACATCCGTTTTTTCGATCTGCCGATCGGCCACCAGATGGCGGTCTTGAACCGCTAGAGGATTGAGAGGAGATCACACTTGTGTCTCAGGGCCCCGGAAAGGAAATATGATTCCGATCACAGATTTTTGAAATATTGATATCAAAGACGAGTTACGGCGTCTTCGGCAACTTGAGCATGGCGGGGAAGGACGCCTAAATTCGTCCTTTGGCAACTAAAGTGTTAAGGCAGCATTCTGCTGCCATGTGGCCGCGCGTGCAGCGGAAGCAGCGGCGGTTAGCTTTAATCCACTGACTTACTTCGACGGTGGTCAGTTTCTTGAATGCGTCGCACTGTGACAGCCAGTGTTCGTTGTCGCAGTATTGACATGCGATCTTCCATTGTCCCTTGGCGGGGGGGTTGTGACTCTTCTGCCGTGACACCGACTCGGCCTGGTGCATCACTGTGATGGGCCTGCTTTGGTCTTTAAACCTACTCGGTCCCTCTTTAATGTTCGAGCCACCCCATGCGAAGGTGTCAAGTCTTAGGCTGCTAACCTCCCTGGCTAGGAAGTCAGCAAGATCCAGCAGTGACTGTTCTGGGCCGTTCGGGTCATGGTAGTTTCGTTGCCGCCGAAAGCGTTCTTGGCGGAATGGGGGGAGCTTCTCCAAGATGCGCTCCACGTTGGAGTTGGCGTACAACTCGTACATCCCCTTCTCTCGTTGGGACTCGAGCATCCCTACTAGGGACTGTACTTTGACGGATAGGTCGTCCAGGGCTCGGTTGTCTCTAGCCGGGGGGAGACGTTCGATCTCACGTATCTCCTGAATGACAGTCCCATGTGCGTCCGTAATGTCCGTCGAGGGCCGCCAGAGCGTCAGAATAGGGAGTCCGTGAATTTGAGTATGCCAGCGCAATGTTGTGAGCTCTAGTTACCTTGAGATGCTTAAGGAGAATGGCGTACTTGTATGACTCGTCTTGTACTCCTGACATGATTGTCTCTAGGCACATACGCAGCTCGGTATACTGCGCTCGGTCTTCTCTTGTGAAGTCTGGGAAAGTGGGTGTTCCAATGTAGGGTGCCATGGATGGCTGTGACACTGACACACGTGGGGGGAGAGGCATCCGCGGCGAGTCTCCCTGTACGTTGGGTCGTTGGTTCGTGCTGGGCGGGAACCAGGGGCTGGGTTCCCAGGCACTATTCCTCGGTGCCGTCTGGTGCTCGAACTCCCCACTGGGACGTGTCGGGACTGAGACCGGGGCTGCGCTGAGCCTCCTGGTCTGAGATGGAGTAGTGCGGGTGGGCTTTCTGTCCTCCCTCGTCCTCCGTCAGGCTTTGTAGTCGCTCGGCTAGCTGCTCTGCAACGTAAGCAGGTTCTTCCCGTAGGCGGGGTCCCGTGTAGCTTTGTCGGGGAGGGGAGGGTGCCCTCGACCCTTGTCGTGATGATCTCCGGGAGCTCCGGGTGGAAGAGTGGGGTGTCACCTTCTGGATCGCTTGCTCCATCATTTGTGCTTGTAGGCGGTCTCGTTCTGCCTCACGCTGCGCATTGGCGCGGTCTCGCTCCATGTTTTCTCCAGCCTGGAGGCGCCTCTCTTCCAGTCTGAGATGTTCGCGCTCACTCTCTCGTTGCGCCTGGAGGCGATCCCTTTCCGGCGAAGCGGTTATCGTGGCGATCAGGACTTGCGCTAGCCTCTGGTCGGCCTCGCTTGGGGATGACGCTGATGATGGTGATTTGGAGTTGGCAGGGCTTGGCGGTGACCTGGTCTCCTCACGCGCTCCGAGGTCCATCTCGGAGGCGCTGTACTTTGTCTTCTCCCGCGCTCCGAGGTCCATCTCGGGGGCGCGGTGCTCTTTACTTTGGTGCGCTCCGAGGTCCATCTCGGGGGCGCGGCGTTCTTTACTTTCATGCGCTCCGAGGTCTATCTCGGGGGCGCAGCGTTCTATGGGTATAGTCAAGTCATGCCCCGCTTGTCCCCCCCCGTAAGCTAAGTCAGTTTCACTTAAACTAGCTTGGGTCTCTACATCTGGGGTTGACAGGTCGATAAGGTTGGGCATACTTGAGCTACCAATGTTATCCTTGCTTAACATCCTCGTAGATAAGCTAGGGGGTAAATCTACAGCGTAGCCCTCCAAGTGGTGAGGGGGCTGACGCTGGCGCCTAGGGCGCTCTAATGGGGGAGAGCCGATTGGAGAGTGTCCGCCGCTGGCCATATTATCACTAATATTATTATTATTACTGATACCCTCCGGCTCGAAGGACCAATTGTAGCTAAGGGGCTACACAACCCTGACTGTATTTAAATGTTTAGATTAGACCACTACTAGAGATATTAGTTAGCCAGACAATATAGTTACACAAAATGGCGGACACTCCATTAACTGCGAGGGGACAGTGAAACCGAGTTAAACAATCACTTTAATAGGGATAGAAAGCATACATAGAATATGAACACAGATCTCCTGTTATTACTTTAATATCAATGCCACAATGTTCGCGGTAACGATAGTTCCTATACTACGGGTACCCGACCGTTGGAGCTCTGAATGGAGTGAGACGGAGACGAAGCGAAGCAGTACAGGGAAAAGCAAGATGGTAGATGGAGACGGTACTTCTCTCTGGAGCACCGACTCCAGAGAAACTGCAGACTGGTGGGATAATCCTGTCGTTGCTGGGAAAGAGGGTCTCGTACGGACTGGTCCTTGTATTCCTAGCGCCCGATGGCAGGATTAATAGCTATTAGTCCAAAGCCCGTTGGCATGGATGATAGCTAGTTAGCTCCGTTTGTACTTAAAGCTAACCCGCAGGAAGTCTTCAATGAGTAGTTATGTCCAGAACGTCGCTGGGTTCAACTATAAGTCTCTCCACGTTACTTCGCTTACACAAGTCACTATACTGTGCCAATAATGGCTCGACAATATTATGGTTGTATCTAATTAGCCGTTCGGCTCTCTATAACGATACGTTGCCTTGCCGTCCTGTTTACAACTGCGCCAACGTCACTTCTCTCTCACTCTGTGTTACCTGTGGACTGAGCCTGTTCACCCACACAGATCAATGCGCTCTCTCTGGGCTTGTCTGGGCATGTTCTGAAACATGTCAAGAGGGGCGCGCTCGCTGGCGCCTACGGCGTTAAGAATGGGACATATACAAAAGGTGAATGATAAATACTGGCACGTAAACAGATGACGTGAAGATATATATCTTATATATATAAACAATATATAAGTTATACAAAATAATAAACGCAGACTTTCAGTGTTAATCTGGACCTTCAGAACAGTTATGGTTAGTTTAAGGTTAGTCTTCTCTTCTCTCCTCTTATTTTCTCCCCCCATCTCTTCTCTTCCATTCTCTTCTCTCTTCTCTCATCTCCTCTCCTAGCCTCCCCTCTATTATCTTCTCTTCTCCTCTCTTCCCTTCTCCTCTCCTCCCTTCTCTTCTCATCTCCTCTCCTCCCATCTCTTCTCTTCTCATCTCCTCTCGTCTCTTCTCATCTCCTCTCTTCTCTTCCCTCTTCTCTTCTCCTCTCCTCTCATCCATTATCTTCTCTTCTCCTCTCATTTGTTACCTTATTGTTCTACATACCTCTCTAATCTCGCTGATCCTCTAGACCCCTGGAATGTGCTGCCCACCTCTTACCACCCCAGACCCCCCCCCCATCTCTCTCTCTGAAATGGAATGTGATTCTCTCTTAATCATTTCAATTTAATACATTATGTTCTACCTCCACCTATTCAATCTCTGTCTATACCAGTTTGCTCTCCTTCTTTCATCCTTCATTCTCTACCTCTATTTCTCTATCACCAACTCTATCACAATTTCTGTCTTTCACTATCCCCATCTAACTATTATGTATATGCAGTATACCGTGTGTGTGTGTGTGTGTGTGTGTGTGTGTGTACCTTATTGGTGTGTATGTAGGTGTGTGTACCTCCTTGGTGTGTATGTGTGTACCTCATTGGTGTGTGTGTGTGTCTCTCTGTGTGTGTGTGTGTGTGTGTGTGTGTGTGTGTGTGTGTGTGTGTGTGTGTGTGTGTGTGTGTGTGTGTGTGTGTGTGTACCTCCTTGGTGTGTGTGTGTGTATACCTCCTTGGTGTGTGTGTGTGTGTGTGTGTACCTCATTGGTGTGTGTGTGTGTGTACCTTCGTGGTGTGTGTGTGTGTGTGGTGTGTGTGTGTACCTCCTTGGTGTGTGTGTGTGTGTCTGTGTGTGTGTGTGGTGTGTGTGGGTGTGTGTACCTCCTTGGTGTGTGTGTGTGTACCTTCGTGGTGTGTGTGTGTGTGGTGTGTGTGTGTGTGTGTGTACCTCCTTGGTGTGTGTGTGTGTGTGTGTGTGTGTGTGTGTGTGTGTGGTGTGTGTGTGGTGTGTGTGTGTGTGTGTGTGTGTGTGGTGTGTGTGTGTGGGTGTGTGTACCTCCTTGGTGTGTGTGTGTGTACCTTCGTGGTGTGTGTGTGTGTGGTGTGTGTGTGTGTGTGTGTACCTCCTTGGTGTGTGTGTGTGTGTGTGTGTGTGTGTGTGTGTGTACCTCCTTGGTGTGTGTGTGTGTGTGTGTGTGTGTGTGTGTGTGTGTGTGTGTGTGGTGTGTGTGTGTGTGTGTGTGTGTGTGTGTGTGTGTGTGTGTGTGTACCTCCTTGGTGTGTGTGTGGAAGGAGACAGACATGTCCAGCAGCAGCTTCCTCTGCTCCACTCTCCTGACGAAGTCTTGGATCCGGACCTCCAGGTGACGAGCCGCGGTGTAGATCTCCTCCGGGTCGCACTCCCCCGTCTGGGCCAACTGCTCAGCCGCCTCCAGCAACTTATCTGCATTAGTGTAGGTGTTCTAGAGAGAGAGAGAGAGGGAGAGAGAGAGAGAGAGAGAGAGAGAGGGGGGGAGAGAGAGAGAGAGAGAGGGGGGGAGAGAGAGAGAGAGGGAGAGAGAGAGAGAGAGAGAGGGGGGGAGAGAGAGAGAGAGAGAGAGAGAGAGAGAGGGGGGAGAGAGGAGAGAGAGAGGGAGAGAGAGAGAGAGAGATAGAGAGAGAGAGAGAGAGAGAGAGAGAGAGAGAGAGAGAGAGAGAGAGAGAGAGAGAGAGAGAGGGGGGGGGGGAGAGAGAGAGAGAGGGAGAGAGAGAGAGAGATAGAGAGAGAGAGAGAGAGAGGGAGAGAGAGAGATACAGACAGACAGACAGACACACAGACAGACAGAATGTGAAAGAGACCGAAACAGAATGAGAGACACAGAAAGAGACAAAGAATGAGAGAGACAGATCGAGAATACGAAAGACACACAGAAAGAAAGAGAGAGAGAGAGATTATCAAGCCCTGCAGTGCCAAGAGCTGAGGAGCATCAGGAACCCCCTTACCCAGCTGGTCCTGAGGCTGAGTCCACAAACCTGCTCTCTTAACACACCTCAGGAACAGAACACGTCACCAATCAGAATAAATCAAATGACTACACAGCTAAAACAAAACTACATCACCTATTGGAAAACACAAACAAAAGCACAGAGCAAAATGCAGTGCTATCTGGCTCTAAATCGACAGTACACCATAGCAGATTATTTGAGCATGGTGACTGATCAACAACTAAAAAGAACCTTGACAAAATACAGACTGAGTGAGCACAGCCTCGCTGTTGAAAAGGGGAGGCACAGGAAAACCTGGCTTCCTGCAGAGCAAAGGCTGTGCTGTCATTGCACCCTCAGTGAGCCTGAAACTGAGTGGCACTTCCTCACCAAATGTGAAAAATATAAATATATTAGAGAAACGCATTTTAAAAAATTTGAATTAATAAAAAAAGGCTTTCTCGCACTACCAGATACAGAAAAACGACCAGTCCTACTAGGGGAGGACTCAACAAGCTGTGAGCTAGCAGCAGCATATGTTGCTGCCTGCCACAAACTGAGGGACAGTGAGTGACAGTCACCTGACATGTTTACGCCGTAATACTTGATGTTTTATTTTACGATGATATTTTGTATGTACTTATATCTGTTTGTAATCCATGTTTAATATTGCTTTGGCAACATGTAGAAGTACGTCATGCCAATAAAGCCATTTGAATTGAATTGAATTGAATTGAATTGAGAGATAATGAGAGAGACACAGAGAGAGCATAGTATAGTAGGTTCCCTGGTGAAGTATGCCAGTGAATAATAATGCCAGTGAGTAATACTGCCAGCCTGTTTGTCCAAAACTATTATGATCTGCTAGCTGGTCCATTAGTTTTAACTGCAGTGTGTTAAAATGTTCCCTATCAGACCTATCACCCAAAGTTCACAGATGGGTAAGTTTAATTAGACTGGGACACAGACGGCTAGGCATGGTCTAAATCAACCTCTAAACAGGGGATCTGCACAAGTTACAACATTTAACAGTTATGATGTCATAAGGAATGACATTAAAGGCCAATTTGCCTTTAAGAGAGAGGAGAGGAGAGGAGAGGAAGAGAAGAGAAGAGAAGAGAAGAGAAGAGAAGAGAAGAGAAGAGAAGAGAAGAGAAGAGAAGAGAAGAGAGGAGAGGAGAGGAGAGGAGGAGAGAAGAGAGAAGAGAAGAGAAGAGAAGAGAAGAGAAGAGAAGAGAAGAGAAGAGAAGAGAAGAGAAGAGATGGAACGGAAGGAGAGGAGCGGAGATGTGTGGAGATGAGAGAAGAATAGAGGAGAGGAGAGGAGAGACTGACCTGTGCGACCTCTTCAAAGTCATCGTGTCTCTTCTGTAGTGCTCTAGCTCTATGTAGAGACTTCCCAACGCCCGTGTGTTTACTGAGAAACGCTTCACCGTGATTCTCAATCCAGTCCATCACCTACAGAGGAAAAACAAGAGACATTTATATTGAAGACTCACAGTCCTAAAGTCATGAGTCAAATCAATGTAGGGATTGGTAACATTATATTTTTCCAAAATGATTTTATTTTATTTTTTTATGTATTTTGGTTAGTTGGAAGTTAATAAATTAAGCTAGGCTACTGTAGCTGCTCCCTACTGGTTCCGGTCTTTATGCTAAGCTAGCTGCTTCCTACTGCTTCAAGTCCTTGTGCTAAGCTAGGCTAGATGCCCCCTACTTCTTCCAGGCCTTGTGCTAAGCTACAGTAGGCTACTTCTTCCAGGCCTTGTGCTAAGCTAGGCTAGCTGCCCCCTACTGCTTCCAGTCATTGTGCTAAGCTAGGCTAGCATGCACCAGGGACGATACGACGTGCGGTGAAGTATGGCCTGTTTGGCCCCAAATAGAGCATTGAGACCGCGTGCGAATTAATAACTGAAATGTCATAGTTTAACGCTGTACCGTCGAGTGCGACCTATTCTATTAAGTCAGTAATAGTCTATTTGTGTATAGTGTATCGTGCGGCTAAAGTTCTACAGTGACCAGCATCACCAACGTTTTCCTCGTATCAGCTAGAGTGCTTATCCAGGCTGGGCTGCTTTCATGGCGCTTTCACCCGAGGGGCCCTAGACGAGGATCGTGTGGACATGTACACTGGATTATCTACCCGACGATTGCATAGCCCTTTTCGGCTGGATTATATTTGCTTTTGGTCCTGTAATTAATGGAGCGGAGAATCGCCGACGCCCACAAGTGTGTGGGATTTACCCTGTGAGGAGCCACGTCGAGTCTGCCCCTCAGAAGCCTGAGGCAGGCTAGCTTTCTTCCCTGTGGAGCTACAGGCTACGGAGAACAGCTGTATTCGTCTGTGGATCAAGATCTTATTGCACCGTCTCCCGTACTCGGAGTCTCCTTATCATCGTTGACCCAGACTCTACTACCGACAGATCTTCTACCCTTGCTGGCTTACAACCGGGGGGACCCTTCCAGTATCTCTCGCTATATTACTAGTGTACCATAGATATAATTCCCTAAGATTCAGGTTGTATAATTACCTCCTGCGTAATATGAGAATAGACATTCGTTATTGATTTGCCTACGCACATTCCTTTGCCTTATAAGCGCATCCAAAGTGAAGTAGTGAAGTATATTATGTACCTTTTGCTGCAATAAATACTTAATTACAACTTTGTGTGGAACCGATTTCATTGTGGGGAAGTGTTCATCATTAAGATACCTATGTACTGTATGGCCAGTAGAATGTACATAAAGACGGTAGTGGTTTAATGATACCATACTTATCAATACAGTCAGGGAATTGTACCCCTCAGTTACACATTCCGTTTTAATCGCTATTTCTTTTATTAGCGATATCCATTAATTTTTCATCCATCCAGCCTGACGTTATCATTGGGAATGGGTCTGAGCTCGCAAAGGGCAAATACCGCCGCCTAGAATCTCCCGGATGGTATTACATCATTGGATTGGATTGGCTGGGACTGTGCATCAAAAAAATAAGTCCGGTCCAGGTTTTACTTCTCGGGCATGCAGCTGGATACTATTGCATTGAGTCCCCCCACTGGGATCATCGTGGATTATGTGTTTTGGACTATAACGTTGGATCAATGGACGCAATCGATATTTGGAATGGCGATCAGGAATTGGATTAATCTTTTTGCATGACATCAGATGTGAGGTAAGGCCTTTATGTTACGAATCTTGGGGTAATCAGATGTTCCTTTCTCCGCCATCGGAGCGTGTGTGTGTGTGTGTGTGTGTGTGTGTGTGTGTGTGTGTGTGTGTGAGGTTCGCGCCGACCAAAGTACGGAGAAGCGATTTTTCAGACCCCGCTTCTCTTCGTACATGAGGACACATACTATCGATAATCTAGCGTTTATTTGAAAACGATTAATAAATCAGCCGAAAAATTACAACGTGTTTTGTGTCTTTCTCTGGAATTACTAGAAATCTCCAAAACTATACTCGTATTCAAAACGGTATAAAACGGAAATGTACTGATGAAAAAACTATCCGTTTCGTACATGTTGACTGCAAGCAAGTCATTGATAAGCGACAGGTGTATTAGACCCATAGCCATAATTTAAGATATAGTTTAAGCGTTCGCAAATATCCCCGTCCTCCCATTGACTAAATCGCTGGCATACAAGCCCTAATTTGGTCATATAGGCATGGCTCTGAATGAGTTAAGGGGATGCAGACCAGAGAAAGACTTTCGTCTTGTTTACATCAGGGTCCCCCATTTTCAATTCATCATAAACTTCAACTAACTCACCTGGTGCAATGTGTAGTTAAAATGAAAACTTGGCCCCCGATGGAATGAGTTTGAGACCCCTGGTCTATCCCTTGCAATAAAAAAAGTGTTTACTTTTACATTTTAGTACATTTCAAAGTAGAAACTTTTTTTTTACTTTTACTCAAGTGTGTTTTTAGCCAGATACTCTGACTTTTACTTGAGTACGATTTTGAGACGGTACCCATACTTTTACTTAAGTATAATTTCTGGGTACTTTTTACAACCCTGAGTATAAGTAAGAATATAAGAATATGAAGTACTATTGAATTACTATTGAATACTATTGAAATACAATTGAAGTACTATTGAAGTATAATTGAAGTACAATTGAAATACAATTTAAGTACTATTGAAGTACTTGCAGAGCCAGTAGGTGTCTTGCGTGTGCTGCTTACTTGACCTCATCATAATATTCTGTCTCTCCTGGTTTAAAAGGAGCTCAGGGAAACATTTATTATGCACTGGAGGAAGGGATTCTTGATATGATATGTCATGTGTTAATGTAGTGGAGTCATACCTGCTACATAAAGCCAAATACTGAGGCCAGCCAAAGGACAGAGATATACACATATTATTACATGGCGTTTTCACATTCGTCGAAATGCTTGCTTGTGATTGGTCAATAGCCCCCCGACAGCGGTCATTATTACACAATAATGACCGCTGTGGGACAATAATGACCGATGTGCGCAGCTGTTCGCAATCAAGCCCACATCAGTGCAGCAAATCAGACACACCTGCCGCGGCTGCACTGACAGCGGAGTGTGTGTGACGATTACAGCGGAGCCAGAACAGAGGCTGCCCGCGATAATAATAATCACTTTATTTGGGCTGACAGAGCCACAGAACTGCGATTTGTCAAATGAATTAGGTATATTGTTAGTAAGTTAGCCATGTAATAAGCGGGATAATGTATAGCTTTACTCGGTCATCATCGCAAAATAATTGACCTTCACTGACGTTTAAAACACCTCGCCGAGGCGGCTCGGTATTTTAAACTACGTGTCGGTCAATTATTTTGCGACAATGACCTCGTAGCTATACATTATCCCTTACATATAGGCTATCTCTCTCTCTCTCTCTCTCTCTCTCTCTCTCTCTCTCTCTCTCTATCTCTCTCTCTCTCTCTCTCCTACTCTGTGACCACTATGGTTGGAATAACTCTGCTCAGGGATCATTTATAGCCAGGCTCCCTCCCACATCTCTCTCTCTCGCTCTCTCTCTCTCTCTCTCTCTCTCTCTCTCTCTCTCTCTCTCTCTCTCTCTCATTGTTCTCTCTCCCTATCATTGTTTTCTCTCTCTCTGTCCTCCCTCCACCTTTATCGACCTTCATCTGTATCTCTCATTCTGACATCCCTCTCTTCTCTCTCTCTGTATCGACCTACATCTGTATCTCTCATTCTCCACATATCTCTCTATCTCTCTCTTCCCCTCTCCCTCTCTCTCCCTATCCCTCTCCCTCTCTCTCTTCCCCTTTCTCTCTCTCGCTATCCCCCCTCTCCCTCTCTCTCTCTCTCTCTATCTCTCTCTCTCTCTTTCTCGCTATCCCCCCTCTCCCTCTCTCTCCCTATCCCTCTCCCTCTCTCTCTCTTCCCCTTTCTCTCTCTCGCTATCCCCCCTCTCCTCTCTCTCTCTCTCTCTCTCTCTCTCTCTCTCTCTCTCTCTCTCTCTCTCTCTATCTCTCTCTCTCTCTCTCTCTCTCTCCCACTCTCTTTTTTTTCTACCAATAAATATCAATGCAGTGATGTCATTCGAAGACTAGTACAGGTGCCTTTTAGGACCAACAAGGCGACCAGCAGAGAAAACACTTGGCCTGCTTGGCTTAAAAGGAAACTTTCATCAGTCGTACCTCTATGTAAGTACAGTACATATACTAGTAAACTGCTGCGTCTGCCGTCTGCCGTCTGCTGTCAACAACACCACTCCTCGCAATATCACACTTAGTAAGATAAGTATACACACACTACTGCTGTGCAGATTTCAATAAAACAGACAATTCTAAGTCAAAGGTACAATGTTGGTTTTTACATTTGATTTGACAGATTTATATGAAAAATAAAAGCAGATCCGGTCAGTTTGTTGTAGATGTGAGCGTGCTGTGCAACTTTGACCTGCATGGAATGTCTGGAGAGTGGTTACCATGGTTACCTGCTGCCTTGCTGGAGGAAAGATTCTAAACATTCTGTGAGAAGTTGATAGTTGGTCAAACTACACCTCAAGTGAGAAACAGTTCCTTTACTCACAATTTGAAAATGGCCACACTAGCTCAAAACAAAAAGTACCTTTGAACTCAGAAAATATATTACACAGAATAATATTGCTGTATTGTTTGTTTATAATCCAGAAGTATGATATTTAGACTTGGTCCTCAAAAGGAATGGATGTGAATGAGAAGCCTGACACATGGGAGGAACAGTGGTGTCGACAGCAGACGACCGGGACAGCAGTGGTCACTAGTTTACTAGTAGATGACTTTACATAGAGGTAAAACTGCTAGTTTACTAATAGATTACTTTACATAGAGGTAAAACTGCTAGTTTACTAATAGATTACTTTACATAGAGGTAAAAACTGCTAGTTTACTAGTAGATTAATTTACATAGAGGCAAGACTGCTAGTTTACTAGTAGATGACTTTACATAGAGGCAAGACTGCTAGTTTACTAGTAGATGACTTTACATAAAGGCAAGAATGCTAGTTTACTAGTAGATTACTTTACATAGAGGCAAGACTGCTAGTTTACTAATAGATTACTTTACATAGAGGCAAGGCTGCTAGTTTACTAGTAGATGACTTTACATAGAGGCAAGACTGCTAGTTTACTAATAGATTACTTTACATAGAGGCAAGACTGCTAGTTTACTAGTAGATGACTTTACATAAAGGCAAGAATGCTAGTTTACTAATAGATTACTTTACATAGAGGCAAGACTGCTAGCTTACTAGTAGATTACTTTACATAGAGGCAAGACTGCTAGTTTACTAGTAGATTACTTTACATAGAGGCAAGACTGTTAGTTTACTAGTAGATGACTTTACATAGAGGCAAGACTGCTAGTTTACTAATAGATTACTTTACATAGAGGCAAGACTGCTAGTTTACTAGTAGATTACTTTACATAGAGGCAAGACTGTTAGTTTACTAGTAGATTACTTTACATGGAGGCAAGACTGCTAGCTTACTAGTAGATGACTTTACATAGAGGCAAGACTGTTAGTTTACTAGTAGATTACTTTACATAGAGGCAAGACTGCTAGTTTACTAGTAGATTACTTTACATAGAGGAAAGACTGCTAGTTTACTAATAGATGACTTTACATAGAGGCAAGACTGCTAGTTTACTAATAGATGACTTTACATAGAGGCAAGACTGTTAGTTTACTAATAGATTACTTTACATAGAGGCAAGACTGTTAGTTTACTAGTAGATTACTTTACATAGAGGCAAGACTGCTAGCTTACTAGTAGATTACTTTACATAGAGGCAAGACTGCTAGTTTACTAGTAGATTACTTTACATAGAGGCAAGACTGTTAGTTTACTAGTAGATTACTTTACATAGAGGCAAGACTGCTAGCTTACTAGTAGATGACTTTACATAGAGGCAAGACTGCTAGTTTACTAGTAGATTACTTTACATGGAGGCAAGACTGCTAGTTTACTAGTAGATTACTTTACATAGAGGCAAGACTGCTAGTTTACTAATAGATTACTTTACATAGAGGCAAGACTGCTAGTTTACTAGTAGATTACTTTACATAGAGGCAAGACTGCTAGTTTACTAGTAGATTACTTTACATAGAGGCAAGACTGTTAGTTTACTAGTAGATTACTTTACATAGAGGCAAGACTGCTAGTTTACTAGTAGATTACTTTACATAGAGGCAATACTGCTAGTTTACTAGTAGATTACTTTACATAGATGCAAGACTGCTAGTTTACTAGTAGATTACTTTACATAGAGGCAAGACTGTTAGTTTACTAGTAGATTACTTTACATAGAGGCAAGACTGCTAGTTTACTAGTAGATGACTTTACATAGAGGCAAGACTGCTAGTTTACTAGTAGATTACTTTACATAGAGGCAAGACTGTTAGTTTACTAATAGATTACTTTACATAGAGGCAAGACTGTTAGTTTACTAGTAGATTACTTTACATAGAGGCAAGACTGCTAGTTTACTAGTAGATGACTTTACATAGAGGCAAGACTGCTAGTTTACTAGTAGATTACTTTACATAGAGGCAAGACTGTTAGTTTACTAATAGATTACTTTACATAGAGGCAAGACTGTTAGTTTACTAGTAGATTACTTTACATAGAGGCAAGACTGCTAGTTTACTAGTAGATGACTTTACATAGAGGCAAGACTGCTAGTTTACTAGTAGATGACTTTACATAGAGGCAAGACTGCTAGTTTACTAGTAGATTACTTTACATAGAGGCAAGACTGTTAGTTTACTAATAGATTACTTTACATAGAGGCAAGACTGTTAGTTTACTAGTAGATGACTTTACATAGAGGCAAGACTGCTAGTTTACTAGTAGATTATGTTAGATAGAGGTAAAACTGCTAGTTTACTAGTAGATGACTTTACATAGAGGCAAGACTGCTAGTTTACTAGTAGATTACTTTACATAGAGGCAAGACTGCTAGTTTACTAGTAGATTACTTTACATAGAGGCAAGACTGCTAGTTTACTAGTAGATTACTTTACATAGAGGCAAGACTGTTAGTTTACTAATAGATTACTTTACATAGAGGCAAGACTGTTAGTTTACTAGTAGATGACTTTACATAGAGGCAAGACTGCTAGTTTACTAGTAGATTACTTTACATAGAGGCAAGACTGCTATTTTACTAATAGATTACTTTACATAGAGGCAAGACTGCTATCTTAGTAGTAGATTTTACATAGACGCAAGACTGCTCGTTTATTAGTAGATTACTTTACATAGAGGCAAGACTGTTAGTTTACTAATAGATTACTTTACATAGAGGCAAGACTGTTAGTTTACTAGTAGATTACTTTACATAAAGGCAAGACTGCTAGTTTATTGGTAGATTACTTTACATAGAGGCAAGACTGTTAGTTTACTAGTAGATTACTTTACATAGAGGCAAGACTGCTAGTTTACTAGTAGATGACTTTACATAGAGGCAAAACTGCTAGTTTACTAGTAGATGACTTTACATAGAGGCAAGACTGCTAGTTTACTAGTAGATTACTTTACATAGAGGCAAGACTGCTAGTTTACTAGTAGATTACTTTACATAGAGGCAAGACTGCTAGTTTACTAGTAGATTACTTTACATAGAGGCAAGACTGTTCGTTTACTAGTAGATGACTTTACATAGAGGCAAGACTGCTAGTTTACTAGTAGATTACTTTACATAGAGGCAAGACTGCTATTTTAGTAGTAGATTTTACATAGACGCAAGACTGCTAGTTTATTAGTAGATTACTTTACATAGAGGCAAGACTGTTAGTTTACTAGTAGATTACTTTACATAGAGGCAAGACTGCTAGTTTACTAATAGATGACTTTACATAGAGGCAAGACTGCTAGTTTACTAATAGATGACTTCACATAGAGGCAAGACTGCTAGTTTACTAGTAGATGACTTTACATAGAGGCAAGACTGCTAGTTTACTAGTAGATTACTTTACATAGAGCAAAGACTGCTATCTTAGTAGTAGATTTTACATAGACGCAAGACTGCTAGTTTATTAGTAGATTACTTTACATAGAGGCAAGACTGTTAGTTTACTAATAGATTACTTTACATAGAGGCAAGACTGTTAGTTTACTAGTAGATTACTTTACATAAAGGCAAGACTGCTAGTTTACTAGTAGATTACTTTACATAGAGGCAAGACTGCTAGTTTACTAGTAGATTACTTTACATAGAGGCAAGACTGTTAGTTTACTAGTAGATTACTTTACATAGAGGCAAGACTGCTAGTTTACTAGTAGATTATGTTAGATAGAGGTAAGACTGCTAGTTTACTAGTAGATGACTTTACATAGAGGCAAGACTGCTAGTTTACTAGTAGATTACTTTACATAGAGGCAAGACTGCTAGTTTACTAATATATTACTTTACATAGAGGCAAGACTGCTAGTTTACTAGTAGATGACTTTACAGAGGCAAGACTGCTAGTTTACTAGTAGATTACTTTACATAGAGGCAAGACTGCTAGTTTACTAGTAGATTACTTTACATAGAGGCAAGACTGCTAGTTTACTAGTAGATTACTTTACATAGAGGCAAGACTTCTAGTTTACTAGTAGATTACTTTACATAGAGGCAAGACTGCTAGTTTACTAGTAGATTACTTTACATAGAGGTAAAACTGTTAGTTTACTAGTAGATTACTTTACATAGAGGTAAAACTGTTAGTTTACTAGTCGATTACTTTACATAGAGGCAAGACTGCTAGTTTACTAGTAGATGACTTTACATAGAGGCAAGACTGCTAGTTTACTAGTAGATTACTTTACATAGAGGCAAGACTGCTAGTTTACAAGTAGATTACTTTACATAGAGGCAAAACTGCTAGTTTACTAATAGATTACTTTACATAGAGGAAAGACTGCTAGTTTACTAGTAGATGACTTTACATAGAGGCAAGACTGCTAGTTTACTAATAGATGACTTTACATAGAGGCAAGACTACTAGTTTACTAATAGATTACTTTACATAGAGGAAAGACTGCTAGTTTACTACTAGATGACTTTACATAGAGGCAAGACTGCTAGTTTACTAATAGATGACTTTACATAGAGGCAAGACTGTTAGTTTACTGATAGATGACTTTACAGAGGCAAGACTGTTAGTTTACTAATAGATTACTTTACATAGAGGCAAGACTGTTAGTTTACTAGTAGATTACTTTACATAGAGGCAAGACTGCTAGTTTACTAGTAGATTACTTTACATAGAGGCAAGACTGCTAGTTTACTAGTAGATTACTTTACATAGAGGCAAGACTGTTAGTTTACTAGTAGATTACTTTACATAGAGGCAAGACTGCTAGTTTACTAGTAGATTATGTTAGATAGAGGTAAGACTGCTAGTTTACTAGTAGATGACTTTAGATAGAGATTTTAGTAAGACTGCTGATTTTTCTTTTTTGAAGTTCTACTAAAGTAAAATATCCCTTTAACCTGAATCATCCAGACTGTATCCCTGCCACTGGTAGAGCTAAGAGACGCTAGCTTGTTATAACCAGACTAGCTGACTAAGAACACATTCTTATTTAACCAGACTAGTTGACTAAGAACACATTCTTACTTAACCAGACTAGCTGACTAAGAACACATTCTTACTTAACCAGACTAGCTGACTAAGAACACATTCTTACTTAACCAGACTAGCTGACTAAGAACACATTCTTACTTAACCAGACTAGTTAACTAAGAACACACTCTTACTTAACCAGACTAGTTGACTAAGAACACATTCTTACTTAACCAGACTAGCTGACTAAGAACATTCTTATTTAACCAGACTAGCTGACTAAGAACACATTCTTATTTAACCAGACTAGCTGACTAAGAACACATTCTTACTTAACCAGACTAGTTGACTAAGAACACATTCTTATTTAACCAGACTAGCTGACTAAGAACACATTCTTATTTAACCAGACTAGTTAACTAAGAACACACTCTTACTTAACCAGACTAGTTGACTAAGAACACATTCTTACTTAACCAGACTAGCTGACTAAGAACACATTCTTATTTAACCAGACTAGTTAACTAAGAACACACTCTTACTTAACCAGACTAGTTGACTAAGAACACATTCTTACTTAACCAGACTAGTTGACTAAGAACACATTCTTACTTAACCAGACTAGTTGACTAAGAACACATTATTACTTAACCAGACTAGTTGACTAAGAACACATTCTTATTTAACCAGACTAGTTGACTAAGAACACATTCTTACTTAACCAGACTAGTTGACTAAGAACACATTCTTACTTAACCAGACTAGTTGACTAAGAACACATTCTTACTTAACCAGACTAGTTGACTAAGAACACATTCTTACTTAACCAGACTAGTTGACTAAGAACACATTCTTACTTAACCAGACTAGCTGACTAAGAACACATTCTTACTTAACCAGACTAGTTGACTAAGAACACATTCTTACTTAACCAGACTAGTTGACTAAGAACACATTCTTATTTAACCAGACTAGTTGACTAAGAACACATTCTTATTTAACCAGACTAGTTGACTAAGAACACATTCTTACTTAAAGGCCAACTTGCAGGTTGTATTTGTGTTCAATAAACAATGTGACTAGGCCAACAGTGACTTTCATGAAGAGGGGGAAAAAAATTATTGAAATTGACCCAGTTTTAGCGTTTTTATCAAACATTTTGTCGACCAAACCACAACCATCACGCACGTGGATATTGAAATCCATGGATTAATAACGTGCGTGTGTGATCTTAATGCTGACGTCAGACGAGGTACAGGGCAGCAGCGGCTCTGAGAGTCACAGGGCAGGTAGTGCCAGGAAGCAGAGAGCCTTGCTACTACTAGCCGAGGAGTGATGAATGAAAATGTATCTGTTTCACCTAACACTATTGCTCCGTGATCATAGCCATTAATCTCTAAAGCGAACCACTATTTGTAAAAGCCACAACCACGTTACCATATTTGTAATAATGTAAATCATTGTGTCGTTGTACATAGGGCTGGGCGATATGGAAAAAAATTATATCGCGATAACGATATGATAATTTTATTTTATTTCTCGATATCGATAATTATCGAATTGTTATAAGTATAAAAAAAATAATAATAAAAAAAAAAAAAAATTATTTTTTTTAACAACAGATGTATGTTTATTTTGCAGCAATTCTTTGTCATTGCCGCCATCTTTAGTGTTACATCCCCTCACACTCCAGTTCTCAGGCTGCAGCTGGTTTAAAAGCTAAAGTAAACCGGCTTCTCTGCTGGCTGTGGCTCCAGAGGAGTTGAACAGTTCTGACTCTGCTAGTTTATTTTCGATCTTTTGGCGCTTTTTTGGTGGACAAACCACCGCACATGTGCACTGTGACTCGTGACTGGAGTCTAGTTCTGCTAGCACACATAGCCTACTGTGTACAGACGGTTTCAAAATGTATTTTAAATTAGAAAGCAAACAAAATAAATGGACAAGAGAAAAAGAAATCTGAATTTGGTCAGTATTGTCATTTGGACAAGCAAAGCCATTACTTTAAGTTGCAGGCAAGAAAGACAAGTCTGTCCACTGTCTCTGGTTTAAAAAAAATTATAAAAATTATATATATATAAAAAAGAAAAAAAAAAAAAAAAACGATTTTTCGATTTTTTTTTATTTCGATATTCGATATCGATTATTAAAATATATCGCGATATTTATCGTTATTGTTATATCGCCCAGCCCTAGTTGTACATATTGTGTATACAACGCTAGAAGCTAACGTAGCTTAGCCCAGCCTGGTAGCTATTGTGCTAGCAACATGCCGGGACATAGCTTTCTAGCCGGCATGAATGCCCGATTTAAAATGGTTCTCTCCTCCTTGCATACCCCTGTCCTCACAAGTATTCTGCCAGGGAACCCATGGACACTACAATAGTAGTAGTTATAAGTAGGGATGTCCGATATTATCGGCCTACCGATATTATCGGCCGATATCGGCATTCAAATGTGATATCGGAAAATATCGGTATCGGTTTTCAAATTTATTTAATTTTTTATTTTTTTTAAATTTACATTTCTATAGAAATTATGTCCGATATTATCGGCCTACCGATATTATCTGCCGATATCGGCATTAAAATGTGATATCGGTTGATATCGGTATCGGAAATTAAGAGTTGGACAATATCGGTATATCGGTATCGGTAAAAAAGCCAATATCGAGCATCCCTAGTTATAAGGTGTTTGAGCTTGTAACGTTAGTTAGCTCATAGCTATCGTGACTGATGCACCAAGTGGGCTAAAGGGGCTACTATCGTATCAACATGCCGGGGCCCGGGACGTGTAGCTTGCTAGCCGGCATGATGTGATGATGTGATCTGAGAAGAGGACCTGCACACATTTACTTGTTCCCCAAACTCTTTTGCATGGCCCGATTTAAATGGTTCACGACAGTAGACATAATGCTAACGTTAGCAGGAGCCATATAGCCATATATCCATATAGCCAGTAATACTATGACCCGGACGGGCATAAGGCATACGTTGCCTCGGGTGACGTCACAGCCCTGCTAGTGTCTGATAGGCTTTTTGACTTGCTCCGTGCATGTTATTCGTGCGTGGACCTTTTTAACCCTCTCTGAGTGGCATTTCCGGTGTCAAATGGAAAAAAAATTATAATTAAATTAGATACCAATGATGTAAACTACCCATAATTGCAGAGTAGGGTTTAACCTGCAAGTTGGCCTTTAACCAGACTAGCTGACTAAGAACACATTCTTACTTAACCAGACTAGCTGACTAAGAACACATTCCTACTTAACCAGACTAGCTGACTAAGAACACATTCCTACTTAACCAGACTAGTTGACTAAGAACACATTCTTACTTAACCAGACTAGTTGACTAAGAACACATTCTTACTTAACCAGACTAGTTGACTAAGAACACATTCTTACTTAACCAGACTAGTTGACTAAGAACACATTCTTACTTAACCAGACTAGTTGACTAAGAACACATTCTTATTTAACCAGACTAGTTGACTAAGAACACATTCTTATTTAACCAGACTAGCTGACTAAGAACACATTCTTACTTAACCAGACTAGTTGACTAAGAACACATTCTTACTCAACCAGACTAGTTGACTAAGAACACACTCTTACTTAACCAGACTAGTTGACTAAGAACACATTCTTACTTAACCAGACTAGTTGACTAAGAACACATTCTTATTTAACCAGACTAGTTGACTAAGAACACATTCTTATTTAACCAGACTAGTTGACTAAGAACACACTCTTATTTAACCAGACTAGTTGACTAAGAACACACTCTTATTAAACCAGACTAGCTGACTAAGAACACATTCTTTTTATATACATAATTTTTTGTAATCTTTCCCTCCCTCCTTTTTTCCGTTTTTCTCCCATCCCAATGTTAGTCGGTATGCCAATTCCTGGTCGTTGCGCATTCTACCCCCTACAGTCGGTCCGGGAGGGCGGAGACTATCACATGCTTCCTCCGACACATGTGTAGCCAGCCCACCACTTCTTTTCACCTGGCAGCACGGACTCTCACTGGGAGAGTGAAGGATCACACTACCTCACCCAGATCCTTTCCTTGCTGTGCAGGCGCCCCGACCGAACTGTAGGAGTCGCTGTTTACAACGACCAGGACCCACCCTCACCGGCTTCCCACCCACTGACACTGCCAATTGTGTCAGTACGGACGGTCGACCAAGCCGGAGGTACCGCTGGCAGTTGGATTCGATCCCACTGTCTCTGCGGTGGTAGACAGACGCTTAGTCCACTGCGCTACCCGGCTGCCCGCAGAACACATTCTTATTAAGAGTAAGGGTTCTGGTGAGACATTTGATTCTAGAGACACCTTCTAGAGAAGGTTGTGGTGGGATCTGATCCCAGGCCAGCAAGGGGACATGTCTCCGGGTGGAACAGAGATGGTTGTCATAATGTATTGCTTTAGATACAAGTAAAGATGCTTCCTGACCCTGTGTGTGTGTGCGTGTGTGTGTGCGTGTGTGTGTGTGTGTGTGTGTGTGTGTGTGTGTGTGTGTGTGTGTGTGTGCGTGCGTGTGTGTGTGTAAATTCAAAAAATTATAAAACAAATAGATGGAGGATGAATTGCAGAATGAGATGCCAAAAACAATGCATCTCTCTCTCTCCACCCCCCCCCCCATCTCTCTATCTCTCCCTCCCCCTCTCTCTATTTATCTCTCTCTCTCCATCTCTCACTCTGCCCCTTCCCTCTCTCTCCATCTTTGATTCAATTTATTTTTAATAAAATATTGCGTAATATGTGAAGCCTGGTTTGATATTTGGCTGCATAGTGTCGCCAGAGTTGATATCTGTGGGCTGGTCATCTCTCTGGTGTATTGTAGTTGTGAATGAAGATGATATATCAGTAAGAACCTCTACTGGGGTTCTATCAGTAAGAACCTCTACTGGGGTTCTATCAGTAAGAACATCTACTGGGGTTCTATCAGTAAGAACCTCTACTGAGGTTCTATCAGTAAGAACCTCTACTGGGGTTCTATGAGTAAGAACCTCTAATGGGGTTCTATCAGTAAGAACCTCTACTGGGGTTCTATCAGTAAGAACCTCTACTGGGGTTATATCAGTAAGAACCTCTACTGGGGTTCTATGAGTAAGAACCTCTACTGGGGTTCTATCAGTAAGAACCTCTACTGGGGTTCTATGAGTAAGAACCTCTACTGGGGTTCTATCAGTAAGAACCTCTGGTTCTATGAGTAAGAACCTCTACTGGTTATATCAGTAGGAACCTGAAGGAGTTAACTGGTTTTCATATGGTTATAACATACTTAGGTAAACACCTTTTAATTGTGTTTAGTCTTTCGGACAAAATTTGTATTAGAGAGACTTTTCACTCCATTTCTGTAGTAGCAGGGCCCGTGAGGAGGAGAGGTATATGGGTCAAAAGCGGTTGCCAGGGACGGGGAGTCTAAACAAAGATAGTTGTCGCCATGGCAATGCAGATAACGAGACAGAGTTAGACTTAAGCTGTTGGGATTTTCCGAGAGAGTTGCTCAAGGTCGGCATTCTCGGAGACGGGAGGGAGAGAGAGAGAGAGGGAGAGGGAGAGAGAGAGAGAGAGAGAGTAGTCTAGGTAATGAAAGCGAGATAACGAATCTGTCAGCAGACTGGTAGATGCTCTAGCTAGGCAGAAGAGCGAGACGGACCCCAAGCTGAGGGGGGGAAGGTAAGACCACAAGTTAGAGAGCTAGTGTGCTAACAGACAGGCCGCAGAACCACCGAGCGGGTACCGAGAGAGATAGAATCTATTCATCTAGTTTCTTATACCTCTAAAGACTTTCAATTTGTTCATTCTGTACGAGAACATTGGTTTAAACTTTAGGCAAATAAACGTCCTTCTTCTGATCATGAGACGACGACTCCAGTACATTTTTGTCCGGATGCATTAACGGGGACAGTGTTACAGCCATGTAAGTGCGTAGGGAGGACAGAATTCCACCGAACGATTGCCTCACCAACAACAAATAAACACAACGCAGAGACTTCACGGAACGGCAGGTGGGGCTTGATAACAATCAACGAGAAGGCTATAAACACGATATCTAACAAACCTCTACTGGGGTTATATCAGTAAGAACCTCTACTGGGGTTATATCAGTAAGAACCTCTACTGTGGTTATATCAGTAAGAACCTCTACTGTGGTTATATCAGTAGGAAGGTAATGTTTTCTTTGTCTGATTCATTGTTAACCTCTTAAGCCCGATCGGTCCGGCACCGCTACAAGATTTATTTCACGTCATAAATAGATCAATACAGTCCGTATTAAGTAATGTTGCGTTTCTTTTTCAAATGTAGCCAAGAGTAAAGACCCTAACCCTATCCAAACAGCAGTCAAAGTGTATATTTTCAGCACTACATTTGTTTACCAATGATTGTGACCTCTTAATTAACATCAGATGACATCACGTCATAAATCTATCTCTACAGAGTGTAATAATCAAACTAGCGTTTTATTTTCGAGTTAACACCCTAACCATGTCACAAAAGCAGTCATAGTGTATATTTTCAGCAATACGTTTGTTTACCAATAGAGTGTTATTAACACTTTGGTTGCCTTGGGTTAAATTAATGATATACCATAGATTGCCAGCGCTATTTGTCTATGGAGAAAGTCCCCTTCTTTGCAGGGCTATAACTTTTTAAATTCTATTGCTACATTGCCATTATTAGGGCCCATTCAAAGTCCTATATGTATTGTTCATTGTGTAGCAACGTTAAACTTTTTCATTCACATATTCATAGTAAAGTATGGTCTAATGTATAAGTATGTTTTCATCTCTTTCTGCAACTTTCTCCAGAACGTGATATATAGCCCCAAATGCATTATATTGATGATGAAATACAGTTTGATGGCAATCAGCGCGATATAAAAAATTCCAACTAGACGTACTTCTAGAAGTTACTACACGTCATCTGATGTTGACCGGATGGGCGAGGGGGCGTTTATAATTCCGTGGGCAGCGTTATACCAATCATCTAATGTGGGTCAAATGTTGATAAAAGCAGTTAGTATCGAAGACGGTAACGTTACACGCTGAAACTCACCCCAGTCTCTGCGCGCCGTTGGGCGATCATCGTCGAGTAGAAATTTTATCATTATGGGATATATTATTACCCGGTCCATCTCCAGCTTGTATAATGGTATATACGTCCAAATCATGTTGTTTATCGAGTTATTGGCAATCGATCGCTATGTAGAGTGACGAGCTAGAATGCCGGAACCTATCCCGAGTGGCCGGAAGCAATACGGACATCTAGCACAACCTCCACTGTGCTTCCTGTTAAGCGGTTGCGCGATCGGCCACCAGATGGTGCTCCTGAACCGCCAGAGAGCTCAGTGGGTCCTGCTGGTGGTTCTCAGGCCAGCGGAGGGACATTATGGATCAGATCGCAGATTTTTGAAATATTGATACAAAGACGACGTACAGCGTCCCCCGGCAACTTTAGCATCGCCAGCAAAGACGTTGTAAATCGTTTTTAGGCAGTCAAAGTGTTAATGAAATATCACTTCAGGAATTGTGTTCATAGACTAGCGTATTTTGACCGGAAATAAACGAGAGTGGCCATTTTGCTGTAGTCATATGAGAAGAGGGCATCCAGAGCTCTCAATGAGCGTTGACTTTTGGAAAAACTACATCTCCTAGCGATTTCCAGCTTCCTGCAAGCAAATTACTTCCTGATTATTATTTTTTATTTCTCTTATTTCCCGGGATTATATACCACAAAACTAAACATTATTGGCGTAGATTGGAGCACAGTTAGTTTGTCTACCTTCTGTGAACATTTAGCATCCATCTGTGTTGAAATCCGATTCAAAATGGCGGACCTGTCGCAAGAATAAAAAGCTGACAATCCTGATTCAACTCTGCCATTGGAAAGAGATTTGGCCCAATCCATAGATGTATGACTTGGCCATAATAAGGTAATTTATAGGCTAAACTAACAATAATCACTATGCAACAACCATCAAATGCACACAGCACACACACCCACACGCACACACTCACTCAAACAAACAACACACTGCAGCACCCACTCTCCACACTTTAGATCACACAAACACACTTACACTTTATATTTATTGATAAAGGATTTGCACTACAACTCGTACACCTACTGTGAATTGTACCTAAACTGCACCTCGTCCATTTATGCCTTGCACTATATAGCATTGTATATTAGTACACTGCACAGTATTGTATATTGTATGGTAACTACGTCTACGAACATTGTACATATGTCTAAACTGAACACTGTGACCTCTTTTTTTACTTCTAATTTTTACTATGTTTTTATTTCATACTTATCTTGTCATGCACAGTCTCTGGAGCGCAACAGTAAGAAGCATTTTGTACAAAAGTATTCTGTACTTCTGTATGACAACTATTAAAGAAACTTGAAACTTGAAACTTGAAGGCCTGATATTCTATATTCATATTTCCGATTGCATGTGTCCGGATGGCAAAATTCTGTACCGTATCTACGAAACCCCCTGTAAATCATCTGACCTTTATTAATTTACTTAGATTTGAGTACACTTGATCTTAAGAAGGTGCTGAATGAGCCCAGTGGCCATTTTTCACATCTGGTCAATGTTAGCATGGTGTTATTCACAGTCAAATAATGTGACCGGGACCAGCGATTGATGCCACATATCTCCATTTTCATTTTCTCGATTTTTACAGATTGTGAAAGTACAGAATGTAAGCTTTCAAATGATGTGTCATATGTTGAAATCTGAGAATGTTTGAAGAAGATGTGCTAATTTCAATATTTCAAACAGTATTTTTTTCTAGATAAATAAAGCTGAGAAAAATGCTCTCAAAGGCAGGCCAGATTTGTAACACTTCTGCCAGCTTTGGCTGGGCGTGAACAATACAACCAGCCCAGTCACTCCCCTCACATTAGCAAATACTGTAGCATTAACATAAGTATGTCACTAAGTGCTGTCACGGTAAATGCTGTCATGACTGTGAAAATAGCTGTTATACAAGCTTAAAATAAAATAGAATTATAATAATAATAATATAATAATTGATTAATTTAATTTCTACAGAAAGTGTCTGTGCCATTATGCAGGGTCCTTGTGTTTGTGTGTGTGTGTGTTCAAGACTATGGCCTCTGAGAATGTTAAAACTGACTTGTCAGTAGATCCATAGGATGAATAAGTATAAATATATTGCACTTAGTGGACAGAGGTAGGAGCTGGAAAACATAACGGTTCCATAGCCGAAAGTGCAATGCTTATTTCCGAATTTTCTTTACAAGCTTATTTAGCTAGTAACATTAATTTTACTAGAAAAAAAATTATAATAATAATTTATATTCTCCTTTGGTTCATTACAATTTACTCAAGCATAGTAACAGACACAATATTACCGACACTAGGAATACATTCGCTGAGGTCCCTAGAAACCAAGAACATGCAGATGTGCCTTGTAGAAGTCCATTTGCTTGGGTATTATGTACTTTCAGGTGAATTTTCTTAAAATATGGCCAGGGCTTTAGAGGTTAAATATGGAGAGAGAGTCCACACACACACACACACACACACACACACACACACACACACACACACACACACACACACACACACACACACACACACACACTGAAATGAATCCAGCGCCTGTGCGTGTGTGACCATGTTTAGTAAACATGTCTAGTTTTAGCTGCTTTGAAGAAAGAATTGTTATTCCTCACTGATTACAACACAAACACACACACACACACACACACACACACACAGTGGTAGTCACACATGTACAAACACACGTACTGTATAAACACTATAAACACAAGCTTGAAGAGTTAAAAATAACTATTCAGTGGAAATGTTTCATTCACAGCTCCAGCGGTAAAAAAACACCAGTCTCTGAGGGCCGATTGCTGACGCTCAATGTACCTCTCTCTCACTTAATAATAATACTAATAATAATAATAATAATAATAATGTGAGGTTCGCCTCTTCCCTGGACCTTTAATTCCCTGTCTCCTCACCTCTCCAGCCCCCACCCTCGCGTTCATTTACTCCCGTCTGCTCTTCAGCAGCCCACACCCTTGGACTACCTGTCATTATGTGTTTTGATTGGTCCGTGCCGAACACACACTTCTAGTTCAAGTATCAATTACCATCACGCACCTGAGGAGTGTTCTAATTAGCGCCCCAGTGGGCTTTAAATACCTCGCTCTTCCCCCCAGTCCTGGTCGGGTCGTTCCGTATCATATCTCAATCTGTAAGGTCCTACGGGAGGTTCCCTATCTGTCTGAATGCTGTTCCATCTCCGGCGTTAGACGAGGTGCAAGCCTTCGCCACCTGTCGCCGTTTGCCTGGAGTGGGACACAGTACTGCGCTCTCTAATACTCTACGGGAGGTATTCCAGTGTTCCACTCCAGACTCCGCGCCAGACGCGCTCTTCACTCCAGACTCCGCGCCAAACGCGCTCTTCACTCCAGACTCCGCGCCAGACGCGCTCACCACGCAGACCCCGCGCCAGATGCGCTTTCCGAACCGGCGCGTTCTCCAAGCAGACGCGCACCACTCAGACCTCCGCGCTAGATGCGCTTTCCGAACCGGCGCGTTCTCCAAGCAGACGCGCACCACTCAGACCTCCGCGCCAGATGCGCTCTCCGAACCGGCGCGTTCTCCAAGCAGACGCGCACCACTCAGACCTCCGCGCCAGATGCGCTCTCCGAACCGGCGCGTTCTCCAAGCAGACGCGCACCACTCAGACCTCCGCGCCAGATGCGCTCTCCGAACCGGCGCGTTCTCCAAGCAGACGCGCACCACTCAGACCCCGCGCCAGATGCGCTCTCCGAACCGGCGCGTTCTCCAAGCAGACGCGCACCACTCAGACCTCCGCGCCAGATGCGCTCTCCGAGCCGGCGCGCTCTCCTCCAGACGTCTAGCCTGCGCGCTCCTACTCCATCCCTGTAAGCAGCTCTGACCCTCACCCTGTTCCAAGGCCCGAACCCTGTTTTCTCTGTCCCTGTCCCCAGCCCGCCTCCGCGGGCCTTTGTCCCTGTTTCCCCTTCCTAGTCCTCCCTGTCCAGTCCTCCTAGTCCTCCCTGTCCAGTCCTTCTAGTCCTCCTAGTCCTCCCTGTCCAGTCCTTCTAGTCATCCTAGTCCTCCCTGTCCAGTCCTCCTAGTCCTCCTAGTCCTCCCTGTCCAGTCCTCCTAGTCATCCTAGTCCTCCCTGTCCAGTCCTCCTAGTCATCCTAGTCCTCCCTGTCCAGTCCTCCTAGTCCTCCTAGTCATCCATGTCCAGTCCTCCTAGTCCTCCCTGTTCCTGCCGTGTCCCTTGCCCTGGCCCTGTCCTTTAGCCTTTCCCTTAGCCTTCCCCTTAGCCAGCTCGCCTCTTAAAGGCACATAGCCCTTTTCCCTAGTTCTTGTTTTCCAGTGTTTAATGTTCCCCCTTAAAGGCACATTGCCCTTTTCCCTAGTTCTTGTTTTCCAGTGTTTAATGTTCCCCCTTAAAGGCACAGTGCCTATTTTCCCAAGTTCCTGTTTTCCTGTATTTTGTGTTCTCCCTTAAAGGGACAGTGCCGCTTTTCTGTTGTTTTCAATAAATGCCCAGTTCTTGGCTTACTCTCATACCTGTCTTGTGTTGTGCGATTGGGGTCGGTTACAAACCATAACAGTACGACCCGACCAGTCGACGACCCCAGCCAGCACAGACAGTGTATGTTGAGTTTGCCTTTTTTTTTGTTTTCTCTAGTTCCCCTGTTAGCTCCCCTGTTAGCCTTTGTTAGTTCCCCTGTTGGCTCCCCTGTTAGCTTCCCTGTTAGCCCTGTTAGCTTCCCTGTTAGCCATGTTAGCTCCCCTGTTGGCTTCTTTGTTGACTCCCCTGTTTGCCTGTTGACTCCCCTGTAGCTTCCTTGTTAGCCTCGTTAGCTCCCCGGCAGCTTGCCAGGCCTCTACTACCGGCATGGCCCCAGTCTGCTAGCTTAGCCCCGGCTGCTAGCACAGCCTCTATGTTAATGCAGCCTTGCAGCTAGCATAGGCCCTGTAGCTAGCCATGCCCAGGCAGCTAACCCGTTCCCTCTGCATGGCCTCCACTTTTTTGTGTAGTTTTCCCACTGCTAGGACTGCCCTTTCAGCTAGCAAGGTCAGTTTCCCACTGCTAGGACTGCCCCTTCAGCTAGCAAGGTCAGTTTTCCCCACTGCTAGGACTGCCCCTTCAGCTAGCAAGGTCAGTTTCCCCACTGCTAGGACTGCCCTTTCAGCTAGCAAGGTCAGTTTCCCCACTGCTAGGACTGCCCCTTCAGCTAGCAAGGTCAGTTTTCTCCCACTGCTAGGACTGCCCCTTCAGCTAGCAAGGTCAGTTTCCCCACTGCTAGGACTGCCCTTTCAGCTAGCAAGGTCAGTTTCCCCACTGCTAGGACTGCCCCTTCAGCTAGCAAGGTCAGTTTTCTCCCACTGCTAGGACTGCCCTTTCAGCTAGCAAGGTCAGTTTCCCCACTGCTAGGACTGCCCCTTCAGCTAGCAAGGTCAGTTTTTTCCCCACTGCTAGGACTGCCCCTTCAGCTAGCAAGGTCAGTTTTCTCCCACTGCTAGGACTGCCCCTTCAGCTAGCAAGGTCAGTTTTCCCCACTGCTAGGACTGCCCTTTCAGCTAGCAAGGTCAGTTTCCCCACTGCTAGGACTGCCCCTTCAGCTAGCAAGGTCAGTTTTCTCCCACTGCTAGGACTGCCCCTTCAGCTAGCAAGGTCAGTTTCCCCACTGCTAGGACTGCCCCTTCAGCTAGCAAGGTCAGTTTTCTCCCACTGCTAGGACTGCCCCTTCAGCTAGCAAGGTCAGTTTTCTCCCACTGCTAGGACTGCCCCTTCAGCTAGCAAGGTCAGTTTTCTCCCACTGCTAGGACTGCCCCTTCAGCTAGCAAGGTCAGTTTTCCCCACTGCTAGGACTGCCCTTTCAGCTAGCAAGGTCAGTTTCCCCACTGCTAGGACTGCCCCTTCAGCTAGCAAGGTCAGTTTTCTCCCACTGCTAGGACTGCCCCTTCAGCTAGCAAGGTCAGTTTCCCCACTGCTAGGACTGCCCCTTCAGCTAGCAAGGTCAGTTTTCTCCCACTGCTAGGACTGCCCCTTCAGCTAGCAAGGTCAGTTTTCTCCCACTGCTAGGACTGCCCCTTCAGCTAGCAAGGTCAGTTTTCTCCCACTGCTAGGACTGCCCCTTCAGCTAGCAAGGTCAGTTTCCCCACAGCTAGGACTGTCCTTCCAGCTAGCTTGTTCTCTCATGCTGGTCCAGCCCTGTCTGCTAGCCTAGCTCCGGCAGCCAGCGCAGCCTCTATGTTAATGTAGCATTACAGCTAGCATAGGCCCTGTAGCTATCAGTGCCCTGGCTGTTACCCCTCAGCTCATCTAGTTACCCCTCAGCTCCTCTAGTTACCCCTCAGCTCCTCTAGTTACCCCTCAGCTCCTCTAGTTACCCCTCAGCTCCTCTAGTTACCCCTCGGCTCCTCTAGTTACCCCTCAGCTACCCTGTCCCTCTGCTAGCCCCACTTTTGGTGTAGCTTCCCCGCTAGCATGGCCCAATTTTTTGTTTGTTGCCGCCTTGTTTATGTCCCCTGCCCCTCTGTCTGTGTTTTTGGGTCGCCCGGTGGCTACCGTGGAGGGGGGAGTACTGTGAGGTTCGCCTCTTCCCTGGACCTTTAATTCCCTGTCTCCTCACCTCTCCAGCCCCCACCCTCGTGTTCATTTACTCCCGTCTGCTCTTCAGCAGCCCACACCCTTGGACTACCTGTCATTATGTGTTTTGATTGGTCCGTGCCGAACACACACTTCTAGTTCAAGTATCAATTACCATCACGCACCTGAGGTGTGTTCTAATTAGCGCCCCAGTGGGCTTTAAATACCTCGCTCTTCCCCCCAGTCCTGGTCGGGTCGTTCCGTATCATATCTCAATCTGTAAGCTCCTACGGGAGGTTCCCTATCTGTCTGAATGCTGTTCCATCTCCGGCGTTAGACGAGGTGCAAGCCTTCGCCACCTGTCGCCGTTTGCCTGTAGTGGGACACAGTACTGCGCTCTCTAATACTCTACGGGAGGTATTCCAGTGTTCCACTCCAGACTCCGCGCCAGACGCGCTCTTCACTCCAGACTCCGCGCCAGACGCGCTCTTCACTCCAGACTCCGCGCCAGACGCGCTCACCACGCAGACCCCGCGCCAGATGCGCTTTCCGAACCGGCGCGTTCTCCAAGCAGACGCGCACCACTCAGACCTCCGCGCTAGATGCGCTTTCCGAACCGGCGCGTTCTCCAAGCAGACGCGCACCACTCAGACCTCCGCGCCAGATGCGCTCTCCGAACCGGCGCGTTCTCCAAGCAGACGCGCACCACTCAGACCTCCGCGCCAGATGCGCTCTCCGAACCGGCGCGTTCTCCAAGCAGACGCGCACCACTCAGACCTCCGCGCCAGATGCGCTCTCCGAACCGGCGCGTTCTCCAAGCAGACGCGCACCACTCAGACCCCGCGCCAGATGCGCTCTCCGAACCGGCGCGTTCTCCAAGCAGACGCGCACCACTCAGACCTCCGCGCCAGATGCGCTCTCCGAGCCGGCGCGCTCTCCTCCAGACGTCTAGCCTGCGCGCTCCTACTCCATCCCTGTAAGCAGCTCTGACCCTCGCCCTGTTCCAAGGCCCGAACCCTGTTTTCTCTGTCCCTGTCCCCAGCCCGCCTCCACGGGCCTTTGTCCCTGTTTCCCCTTCCTAGTCCTCCCTGTCCAGTCCTCCTAGTCCTCCCTGTCCAGTCCTTCTAGTCCTCCTAGTCCTCCCTGTCCAGTCCTTCTAGTCCTCCTAGTCCTCCCTGTCCAGTCCTCCTAGTCCTCCTAGTCCTCCCTGTCCAGTCCTCCTAGTCCTCCCTGTCCAGTCCTCCTAGTCATCCTAGTCCTCCCTGTCCAGTCCTCCTAGTCCTCCTAGTCATCCCTGTCCAGTCCTCCTAGTCCTCCCTGTTCCTGCCTTGTCCCTTGCCCTGGCCCTGTCCTTTAGCCTTTCCCTTAGCCTTCCCCTTAGCCAGCTCGCCTCTTAAAGGCACATAGCCCTTTTCCCTAGTTCTTGTTTTCCAGTGTTTAATGTTCCCCCTTAAAGGCACATTGCCCTTTTCCCTAGTTCTTGTTTTCCAGTGTTTAATGTTCCCCCTTAAAGGCACAGTGCCTATTTTCCCAAGTTCCTGTTTTCCTGTATTTTGTGTTCTCCCTTAAAGGGACAGTGCTGCTTTTCTGTTGTTTTCAATAAATGCCCAGTTCTTGGCTTACTCTCATACCTGTCTTGTGTTGTGCGATTGGGGTCGGTTACAAACCATAACAAATAATAATAATAATAATAATAATAATAATAATAATAATAATAATAATAATAATAATAATAATAATAATAATAATTATTATTATTATTATTATTATTATTTATTTATTTTGTATGGCGCTTTTCAATAACCCAAAGTCGCTGACAATAGGCAAAAAACAAAGAAACAAAGAACCACAGGGAACAATATGAATACAAGAGAACATAAAACCACAAGTAATAGACAACAAATACAGGAGTCAGTGGGGGAGACAGTCGGGAAGTAAGTAAGGGAAACCGAGGGGGGTGGGGTGGGGGGGGGGGGGGGCAGGAGAGGAGAGAAAGTAGGGCAAGGGAAAGGGGGTGGTAGGTTGGAGGAGGGTGGTTTTGGGTAAGGAAGGTTGAATGCTAGGGAGAACAGGTCGGTTTTGAGTCGGGATTTGAAGGTGGAGAGTTTTTAATTTTATTTATTTATTTTACACAAAAAATATAGATCGGAATGTGATATATATCATAATATCACAGTACTATGTTGTGTTTACAATCATTCGAACGGCACATGGGAACACAGACACAACAACACAGATTAGTGAGATGAGGAGGGGTCACCGTCAATATCAGGAAATTAATCAAATCAATCATGCAAAAAAGAGAGTTGACTGACTCACACTCACCCATCTTATGTCATAAATACAACGTTTCTGAATGGACTTTTGGATTAAACAAAGTGCATGCAGTGATGCTGAAGTTTCCCGTTAAGATAGCAGGAGGAGCCGTCGGCCAACAAAGATGTTGTTTCAACAAATGGATTCACAAAATGGATTACCATCCAAACGTTATTGAAGCCTCCAGTGACCAGTAAGTAGGTATATATATCTATTAGGGCTGTCAGTTTATCGCGTTAATTAGATTAATTAATTACACAGCAAATTATTGCGTTATGAAAATTAACTCAAAATGTATAAAATAAAATTGATTTTTTTTTTTATTTAAATATTTTTTAATCTCATTCATTTCATAAGAACGTAGAATACACATTTACAGACTTTTTTTTAATAAGGTCCATTTGCATGTTCTTGGTATCTGATTCTAGGATCTCAGGGAATGTATTCCCAATGTCAGAAATACTGTGTCTGTTACTAGGCTTGAGTAAATTGTAATGAACCAAATGAGAATATCAATTAAATTAGTTTTATCTTTGACTGTGAATAACACCATGCTAAAATTGACCAGACCTGAAAAATCTAAGCAAATGAATAAATGGAAGATGATTAAACAGAAGGTTTTGTAGATACAGTAGTGAATTCTGCCATCCGGATACATGCCATTTGAAATATGATTATAGAATATCAGGCCTAAAATGTGATTAAAATGTGATTAATTAGATTAATTAATTACAAATCCTGACATTTTTTATCGCCTGACGGCACTAATATCTATGGATACTACTACTGTAGTATTATTTGGTAACCATAGATCCACATCCTGCCTGAAACTTGTGTTCAAATAGAAAAGGAAAAGGATGTATGTTACCTTGGGTTAAGGAACTCAGTAACTAATCATTATCATGTGTTTAGTCTTGTAGAAACAGTCAAAGTGTAACAGTTGGAGATCAAATATACTGGTAAAAACTAGAGTGACTTAGTTCATAGATTGTGTGGGTTTACCGAGACCTTGTGCTCACAACAAGAGGTGGATTTGCATACAAAGTGTTGGCAACAGCTGCAGACAATAGAGAGTCACATATCTGTGGTATCTGTTAAACTGGCCCTGTGAGCACGACATGTTGGAACAGCTGCAGAGGAGGGACTAGGATTCACTATTTCAGTAACTCAAGTACACTTTCAAATGTCTGTTTCTATACTTAAATTAGTTTACAATGAACTGCAAATGTTCCTGTTATGTTGTGGTAATAATCCTGAATCTAATGATATGAAATATGCAATGTTTATGATTAAGAATCACAGAGTTTGAAATTAAGCTGAACTACATTGGAAAATACTCAAAGTGAACTGTATAAAATAGATATTGATTTAAGTTAAAAGAATATGATTAGGAAACTATATAAGTGGAATTAATGATAAAAGACTGTGATTCTGGTCATGTATAAAGCTGTTTTGAGTTTAAAATGGTAGCTATGTGGTCATCTGGTTATCCCCGATTCAAAAATATACATCTTGAATTGTAAAACAAAACTATAAAGTAAATTTAGACAGTAAAGCTATTCTTTGATTGGAAACAAAGGAGAACAGCTATTGGGCTCCAAAGGACCGCCCTTATTTCAAATTCAAACTTAGAGAGCCCGTGATTGGAGGAAAACATCTTCTTCACGTCACTCCTGTGACATCACGCAGACACTCCAGGCTCATTGATAAAAAGGGGGGTGCTGTGACTGTGAGGACACACAAAAACGGAACAGACACAGGAACACACCCACCTTCACACAGAGGACGGCGCGAGCAGAGGAGAACACGGAGACGGAGAAGAAGCTTTTGGAACGAGAACAGAATCTTTTGTTGTCAGCAGAGAACAAAGACTCATCAACAACTACCATTCTTTAATACTTTCTTAGTCTAATATTGAGGGCAAGCGGCATAGTGCTTTCGGTACCTTAATATTATAGCACATCTCAGTTGATTGAAACAGATCAGTTTTGTATAACTTTGTGGATTTTAATAAAACCACTACTTTTGAAATAACTACCGTCTCCTCTTTCATTCTCCTGCATAGCTGCCGTCGAACAAGGCCACTAATCTGGTCTTTTGAAAGTACAAGGGAATTAGGACGGACAATTCACAACGCAGAGTGCTGGTTCTGATCTCATCAGAACAGAACATAGAACCCTTATGTACTACTCTTAACACTTTCAATGCCAATGACGAGATAACTCGTTTGTTCATGCCGACCGTTCATTGCCAACGACGAGAGATCTCGCTTTTTTTTATTTATTAGTGATTTGAATTCATATTTCATCAATCTAGACTCACGTTAGTGCTGCAAACTCTCTCTGAGCTCCATTGGGAAAATACCGCCCCCTATCGTCTCTCCCTGTGGTACTGCACCCCTTTGGAATGGATTGAATGAAACACATGGGGGGAAAAAAATCCTGCTTCCTCATTTTACTTCTCGGGGCGATTATCACAGAATCTTTATATTTTCCTGAAACTTTTAAAAAAAACTAGCGTTTTTCAAAAAGCTATAAAAAGGATATGAACGGATTAAAAAACAATCCGTTTCGACAATGTTGACTGCAAACAAGTCATTGATAAGCGACGGCCAGATTAGACACATAGCCATAATTTAAGACATAGTTTATGCGTTTGCAAATATGAGAGCTCTGTCATTGAAGTGGGTGGTGGCATTCAAGGGGGGTAAGGCGCAGCACATGGCTGGCACTGAAAGTGTTGATAACCGCAGCAATATGCGCATATGCGCTACGTTATATGCGTAAATGTGCGCTATGTGCGCTATGTGCCTAAAGTCAAGTACTGTACTGTAACAGAAAAAATATTTAGGAGCAAAATATTTTGCATGATTAAAAACAATGGTTCAAACGTCCGTTCGAAAAACCCTGGCGAATGTTCGAATCCCAAAAATAGGCTTCGGGGAAACAGCTCTAGTGTGTGTGTGTGTGTGTGTGTGTGTGTGTGTGTGTGTGTGTGTGTGTACCTGCTGTACATCCTGCTGGAACACACAGAGCTGGAGTCTCTGATGGAGTCTGACT
>NC_140169.1:8581983-8591983 GCF_963971535.1 Notolepis coatsorum
TTTTATTTTGAGAGCTGCAGCACTTAAACAAATTACAAGAGCTTGGAAAAAACTTGAACCCCCGAAAGTAAACAAATGGTTAGAAACTGTAGAGGACATATATAGTATGGAAAAGGTAACCTACAAAATCAATAAGAATGAAAATATGCTGGGAAAAAGATGGGGTCTCTTTAAACTATGGAGGGGTACTAGATGACAGACAGATCAGTCTTTAAGGAAGATTTTAAATAACATGAAACAGTGATGATCTACTGCTCAATTGTTGGGGAGCACCCCTTAGGCCTACAGCTACACCTACAATGAAAATTCAAGCCTTTTTACTTATTATTATTATTATTATTATTATTATTATTATTATTATTATTATTATTATTATTATTATTATTATTATTATTATTATTATTATTATTATTATTATTATTATTATTATTATTATTATTATTATTATTATTATTATTATTATTATTATTATTATTATTATTATTATTATTATTATTATTATTATTATTATTATTATTATTATTATTATTATTATTATTATTATTATTATTATTTAATTTTTTTGCTTGGTTTCTTTTTTCTATAAATTTTTTATTTGTTTGCTATTATTATTGTTGTTGTTGTTTTTCTTGTGTGTGTATGTGGGGACGAGTAGGGATGGATGTTGGATATGTACCGGTCCGGGATCTATACTGGTGCTCACCCTCTTGTTTTTTGTATGGGTGATGGGTAAAAAAATAAATAAAAAAAAAGTGTCAAGATTTGGAATATGCGTATGTACATTTGTGTGTGTATGTACGTATGTAAGTATGGATAGGTGCAGTTGTGTATGTGTATGTGGGTACACATACTATACCTAAATGTTAAATGATTTTCTTTGACACAATAAAGTATAAAAAAAAACAATATAAGCATGTATATAGTAATGTAGTATAATATGCTACCTAATATAAGCATGTATATAGTAATATTGTAGTATAATATCCTACCTTAATATAAGCATGTCTATAGTAATATTGTAGTATAATATCTTATTTTAGTATAGGCCTGACTATAGTAATATTGTAGTATAATATCTTACCTCAATATAAGCATGCATATAGTAATATTGTAGTATAATATCCTACCTTAATATAAGCATGTCTATAGTAATATTGTAGTATAATATCTTACTTCAGTATAAGCATGACTATAGTAATATTGTAGTATAATATCTTACTTCAGTATAAGCATGTATATAGTAATATTGTAGTATAATATCTTACTTCAGAATAGGCATGTCTATAGTATTGTAGTATAATATCTTACCTAATATAAGCATGTGTATAGTAATATTGTAGTATAATATCCGGACCTACCTAATATAAGCATGTGTATAGTAATATTGTAGTATAATATCTTACTTCAGTATAAGCATGTATATAGTATTGTAGTATAATATCTTACCTCAATATAAGCATTTTTATAGTAATATTGTAGTATAATATCTTACTTCAGTATAAGCATGTATATAGTATTGTAGTATAATATCTTACTTCAGTATAAGCCTGAGTAACTTGCTCGTAGAGACTCTGGTGACGATGGATTGCCAGCTCCAAGTCCTGCATCTCAGAGGGTAAACCTCCCTCGCTACAGACCTTACACCACGCATCCACTCCAGACAGGAACTGAGGGGAAAGAAACAGAGGGAATGTCAGACAGAGAGATACCACAGAGATAGACAGACTCCCTCCCTACAGGCCTATACGTCTCAGACCTGACAGGGAAAGAGAAGGCTAGAGATTGAGGTGACTGGTATTGACTGTCAGTCTTCTATCAACAGTACAGGCCAGAGTGCCCCTGAGCAATACATCTAACCCTGATGTATATATGAACCAACATGCTCCAAGAACAAGTGAGCAAAACTCGCCAACAACATTAGCTAAATACTCTGACACGAAGCAAAACTAGCCAACAACATTAGCTAAATACTCTGACACGAAGCAAAAACTAGCCAACAACATTAGCTAAATACTCTGACACAAAGCAAAACTAGCCAACAACATTAGCTAAATACTCTGACACGAAGCAAAACTAGCCAACAACATTAGCTAAATACTCTGACACGAAGCAAAACTAGCCAACAACATTAGCTAAATACTCTGACACAAAGCAAAACTAGCCAACAACATTAGCTAAATACTCTGACACGAAGCAAAACTAGCCAACATTAGCTAAATACTCTGACATGAAGCAAAACTAGCCAACAACATTAGCTAAATACTCTGACATGAAGCAAAACTAGCCAACATTAGCTAAATACTCTGACATGAAAGCAAAACTAGCCAACAACATTAGCTAAATACTCCGACATGAAAGCAAAACTAGCCAACAACATGAACTACTGTAAATACTCTGACAAAGTAAAACTAGCTAAAAACATTAGCAAAATTTGTTGATTACAGCTCAATGAAATGATAAGGTAGCAGTCCCCTGGCCCCTGTAAATGTGGGGTCATCCCTATGTTCCCCGGGTTCTATGTTCCCCGGGTTCTATGTTCCCCGCTTTTTTTTTAGCTTTTTTTTTAAGGGTTTTATGTTCCCCCATCCGCAAAAGAGTTCTATGTTCCCCGGGTTCTATGTTCCCCCTATGTTATGTTCCCCGGTAGCCGCAAAGGGTTCTATGTTCCCCGGGTTCTATGTTCCCCCGGTAGCGAGTGGAGATAGTGACTTATTATGTTTCCCCAAGCCGATTCCAAAGATAGTCACTTTTATAGATAATTAATTTGTATCTCAACGGAGTCACGGATCTAGTCGGGCCACGTAGCATTATGACGACAAAAATCGAATACAATAAAGAGTGTAAAGCAAATAATTTCAAACAACGAAGTTTAGCCTATTAAATCGTTTTTATAAGCGTTCGTTTTTATTTGCTGGATAATTCATTTGTATCTCAACGGAGTCACGGATCTAGTCGGGCCACGTAGCATTATGTCGACAAAAATCAAATACAATAAACAAGTCTAAAATAAAGAATTTTAAACGAAGTTTAGCCTATTAAATCATTTTATAAGCGTTAGTTTATTTGCGGTCTGTGTGAGAAGCATCCATCTGCAGAACAACAGCCCAGCTCTCTCTGTCCCCACGCTGTCAGGCCGTCACAGGCCCGCTCAGCAGCGCCACCCACCCAATGGCTGAATTGCCAATGGCTGAATTGGAGTATTGCACTGTGTGGGATTGATTGATTGATTGATTGATTGATTGATTGATTGATTGATTGAAAACTTTATTAACAGATTGCAGAATGGGTACAGTACAGTACAGCTCAATACATACAATTGTTAAGGGGATGCAAACCAGAGAAAGACTTTCGTCTTGTTTACATCAGGGTCCCTCATTTTCACTTAATCATATGACATACAGATAGACAGTACTGCTACATCTATACATTTATGACATACCAGATTTGCAAATACAGTACTGTTTGTGATACAAAAAGTGTCCAGAAAAGAGAGTATATACATTTGACGTAGAAACTGTACATTGGAGGAGGTTGGGTAGGTGGGGTGGGGTTGGGTGGGTGGGTTGGGGGGGACTGTACATTGGAGGTGGGTGGGGGTGGGGGGGGGGGTTGAGTAGGGGGTGGGTTGGGGGACACTGTACAGTACACTGTACAGTGGAGTACTGATAAAGCCATACTTGGTCATTTACTGTAAAACTGGGTTAGGACATTTGTGGGGGCCAGTTTCAAATTGCAGTCTCCCGTAGGTGTTCTTTGAGTGTTTTTGAAAGTGGGTAGTGATTCACATTCCTTTACAGCTTTGGGTAGGGCGTTCCTGCGGGCAGATCCGCGATGCGTTTATTTAAACTTTATTTAACAGATTGCAGAATGGGTACAGTACAGCTCAATACACACAATTGTTAAGGGGATGCAGACCAGAGAAAGACTTCCGTCTTGTTTACATCAGGGTCCCCCATTTTCAATTCATCATAAATGTAGTTCCCTCCCCCTTGTATATATTTACTGTATGTCACAAATGTAACAGTACTGCATTGAGTATGTCATAAATGTCATTATGAATTGAAAATGGGGGACCCTGATGTAAACAAGACGAAACTGTACTGTACCCATTCTGCAATCTGTTAATAAAGTTTTCAATCAATCAATCAATCCCGCACAGTGCAATACTCCAATTCAGCCATTGGGTGGGTGGCGCTGCTGAGCGGGCCTGTGACGGCCTGACAGCGTGGGGACAGAGAGAGCTGAGCTGTTGTTCTGCAGATGGATGCTTCTCACACAGACCGCAAATAAACTAACGCTTATAAAATGATTTAATAGGCTAAACTTCGTTTAAAATTCTTTATTTTAGACTTGTTTATTGTATTTGCTTTTTGTCGACATAATGCTACGTGGCCCGACTAGATCCGTGACTCCGTTGAGATACAAATGAATTATCCAGCAAATAAAAACGAACGCTTATAAAAACGATTTAATAGGCTAAACTTCGTTGTTTGAAATTATTTGCTTTACACTCTTTATTGTATTCGATTTTTGTCGTCATAATGCTACGTGGCCCGACTAGATCCGTGATCTTTGGAATCGGCTTGGGGAAACATAATAAGTCACTATCTCCACTCGCTACCGGGGGAACATAGAACCCGGGGAACATAGAACCCTTTGCGGCTACCGGGGAACATAACATAGGGGGAACATAGGGGGAACATAGAACCCGGGGAACATAGAACCCTTTTGCGGATGGGGGAACATAGAACCATTAAAAAAATTAAAAAAGCGGGGAACATAGAACCCGGGGAACATAGAACCCGGGGAACATAGACATGTTCCCGTAAATGTCCTAACCCAACCCCCTCCAATGTACAGTAATTTACCTAGTATGGTTTTGTCAATATTCCAATGTACAGTTTTGCTTGTTTGTACAGTGTTTCGCCCCCCCCCCAACCCCCTCCAATGTACAGTAAATACCTAGTATGGTTGTCAATATTCCAATGTACAGTTTAGCTTGTACAGTTGTACAGTGTTTCCCCCCCCCCAACCCCTCCTACCCAACCCCCCCCACCCAACCCCACCCAACCTCCTCCAATGTACAGTTTTTACGTCAAATGTATATACTCCCTTTTCTGGACTCTTTTTGTATCACAAACAGTACTGTATTTGCAAATCTGGTATGTCATAAATGTATAGATGTAGCAGTACTGTCTATCTGTATGTCATGTATGTCATATATGTCCTGATGCATTGGAAATGGGGGACCCTGATGTAAACAAGACGAAAGTCTTTCTCTGGTCTGCATCCCCTTAACAATTGTGTGTATTGAACTGTACTGTATTGTACCCATTCTGCAATCTGTTAATAAAGTTTTCAATCAATCAATCAATCAATCAATCAATCAATCCCTATAAGAAGCATTGCTATTTTTCATCTACATCATGTCATGAAGCTGTAATTAACACAACACAAGGATTCAATGTCACTGGTGGCCATATTAAAACTATTTTACTCTCAATTACTCTTATCCTAGGCAACTTGATTTGATTTGTGTTATTATTCTAATTCGTGACCTGTCCTGTCTAAATGTTTAAATGTTGAGCGATTTGCAGTGTCAAATTTCCCACAGGATAATAAAAATATTTCTATTCTATTCTATTCTATTCTAATTAATTGTCAAACTAAATGAATATGTGCAAAACTGTTTTTGGATGTTTTTGATTATGTGCATTGTTTTTTTGTGAAGTGGCCCTCATTGAACGCCAAAAAAGAGTATACTAGTTTTTCAAAGCCAACCGTTTGCCGCCAAAAACGTAAATACTATTTAAAAAAAAGAACTATATAAACTATTATTATTATTCTAAACAGTCCGCCGGACCTTCTTGTGTGAGCTCTGTGTGAATTGGAATTGAAATGACGATCGAATCCCGATAGGTGGCAGTATCGCCTACCTTTTGAACTGGGCTAATTTACTGTGGGGAAGGGGGTTTGCTCACTCACTGCTGGCCAGAGTCGTAGCCACTAGCCTGCAGACTGTCTATGCAATGCCGAGCGAACTATTGGAGATTATTATGAAGAGGACAAAACGATCACACATTGGACTCAGCACTTCTGGTAAATCATAAAAATAATATAGTCAAACTGGCCGAGCATGTAACATCTGTTCACCGCTCCTAACTAACGTTCGGCAATGGCGATCACCTAGACGAGCAAACTATTGGAGATTATTATGAAGAGGACAAACGGTGACGATCCATCCATAGCATATGGTGTGTTTTCATGAATCCATGTTGGATTCTAGTATTTTCAAACAGGCTATTTGGATGTAACGATAACGTTATCCGTTGGGTGCTGCCAGGGCCAACTAACGTTATTTATTGTTCTGACCCAAGACACTTCGGAGCAAGAGTGGACAGGGTTTTGGTGGACCTGCTGACAAAGGTAACGTCTATTTTACTGAACCCCATCATAAAACATGCCTTTGTAATGATCCCAGCGTCAGAAAACGATTCCGCGGTTTGAGAATCATTCTACTATGGTCATGTTACCTTTGACCTGGAAATAATATAGGTGGCAGGCGAGCAACCCGCATGAAATGCGCATATGCGCACAAAACACGTCATATCTCGCGTTCCAGGAAACGGAACTGGATTATTTTGAAACGGGACGATTTTTTGCATGGGATAGCGCAGGAACAAAGGTATATATAACTAAACGTTTTTTTCCCTGTTGGAGTATACATATTTCCTTTCAAATGGGCCATACTATTGTCTCCATAGCTATAATATAGAATATATACGATGGGTCTCCAAACATTGTGAAAATGGTAAAAGAAATACACTGGCACCAGGGAGTACAGATGGAGAAAACAGCGTGGCAGTCAAAGAGTTAAGTCTGGAGCAGACCAGACAGCTTCAACATGCTTTGCCTGAAGATGCTGCTCTCCTCCACCAGACACTTGTCTCAATGTGGTGGGAAATAAAACCTTTGAGAGATGCTTCAGAACGAACAACGCTAAGTATAGAGTCTGGTTGTCCTCTGAATGAAGGATGGATAGATAGAAAGAGACAGACAAAAGAAGAGTAGGATAGGAGACAGAACAGAGAAAGAGAGGTTTCCTACATGCTGTCCCGCTTTAACTACCCATGATGCATTCAATCCATCTAGAACGCCTTCAGACATGTCAGAAACTATACTGACAAGGCTAAACCCTGTGGAACGCCTTCAGACATGTCAGAAACTATACTGACACGTCTAAACCCCTGTGGAACGCCTTCAGACACGTCAGAAACTATACTGACACGTCTAAACCCTGTGGAACGCCTTCAGACACGCAGAAACTATACTGACACGTCTAAACCATGTGAAACGCCTTCCGACACGTCAGAAACTATACTGACACGTCTAAACCCTGTGGAACGCCTTCAGACATGTCAGAAACTATGCTGACAAGTCTAAACCCTGTGGAACGCCTTCAGACATGTCAGAAACTATACTGACACGTCTAAACCATGTGGAACGCCTTCAGACATGTCAGAAACTATACTGACACGTCTAAACCATGTGGAACGCCTTCAGACATGTCAGAAACTATACTGACACGTCTAAACCCTGTGGAACGCCTTCCGACATGTCAGAAACTATACTGACACGTCTAAACCATGTGGAACGCCTTCAGACATGTCAGAAACTATACTGACACGTCTAAACCATGTGGAACGCCTTCCGACACGTCAGAAACTATACTGACACGTCTAAACCCCTGTGGAACAGCCTTTTCAGATATCAAAATACACAGGCAAACTCTTTTCCTTTGGAGGGATGGGGGTGGTTCCTGAAAAGTTGACGTTTTGCAGACCTGTGGTTTTTCCATGAAACCAACTGCAGGCTTGTATACAAACAGTCCAGGGACGGCGTCCCACAGTAACGTGTTGTGTTAGTCTCTCTGTGGGCCAGGAGACGTGTCCTCCTCATGGAAAGATAACCTGATTCACTTTGTGCCCGGTGTCTCCCTCCGTCCAGGACAATTAACGGTCTGACTGGCGGGATAATTACTGGTCTGTGGCAGGAGAGCAGACACAGAGAGAGGCTGCTGCGTGTCCAGGGATTCCCAGAGCTCCAGGGCTCCAGGACGCAATGGCTCCAGGGCTGAAGGGCTCCAGGGCTTAAGGGCTCCAGGACTCAATGGCTCCAGGGCTGAAGGGCTTATGGGCTTAAGGGCTCCAGGACTCAATGGCTCCAGGGCTGAAGGGCTTATGGGCTTAAGGGCTGAAGGACTCAATGGCTCCAGGGCTGAAGGGCTCCAGGGCTTAAGGGCTCCAGGACTCAATGGCTCCAGGGCTGAAGGGCTTATGGGCTCCAGGGCTGAAGGACTCAATGGCTCCAGGGCTCTAGGACTCCAGGGCTTAAGGGCTCCAGGACTCAATGGCTCCAGGGCTGAAGGGCTTATGGGCTTAAGGGCTGAAGGACTCAATGGCTCCAGGGCATAATGGTTCCATGGCTTAATGGTTCCATGGCTTAAGGGCTCCAGGGCTGAAGGGCTCCACAGTTTCAGGGCTCCAGGACTGTGTAGAGCAGTGGTTTCTGAAGTAGTTGCCATCACAACTGTCCACAACTAATTTGACCACATAGAAATGCACTCTTGACACGTGCATATTGTAGATACGATGACAGATGAACAGTTCCATTCTGAAATGTAAATACCAGCTTATTTAGAACCTAGGTTTACGGGAAGGAAACAATTCTGTGGCCAGAACAAATTTGTCACCACAATGTGCTCTCTCTCCTCCTCCTCTTCTCTCTCCTCATTCCTCTTCTCTCATCCTTCCTCTTCTCTCTCCTCCTTCCTCCCCCTTCCTCCCATCTCTCCTCCTTCCACCTCTATATCCCCCTTTCTCCCATCTATCCTCATTCATCATCTCTCTTCTCCTCACTCTCCTCCTTCCTCCCCTCTATCCTCCTTCCTCCTCACTCTCCTCCTTCCTCCTCACTCTCCTCCTTCCTCCCCTCTATCCTCCTTCCTCCTCACTCTCCTCCTTCCTCCTCACTCTCCTCCTTCCTCCACTCTCTCCTCCTTCCTCCTCACTCTCCTCCTTCCTCCCCTCTATCCTCCTTCCTCCTCACTCTCCTCCTTCCTCCACTCTCTCCTCCTTCCTCCACTCTCTCCTCCTTCCTCCACTCTCTCCTCCTTCCTCCTCACTCTCCTCCTTCCTCCACTCTCTCCTCCTTCCTCCTCACTATCCTCCTTCCTCCCCTCCTCACTCTCCTCCTTCCTCCACTCTCTCCTCCTTCCTCCTCACTCTCCTCCTTCCTCCACTCTCTCCTCCTTCCTCCTCACTATCCTCCTTCCTCCCCTCCTCACTCTCCTCCTTCCTCCTCACTCTCCTCCTTCCTCATCACTCTCCTCCTTCCTCCCCTCTCCTCCATCCCTCCTACACTCCTCTCTCCCACTTTCCCTTCAGTTAATCTCTGTCCTCCCCCGCTTTCCCTCTCCCTCCCCTTTACATCACTCTTCCCTTCCTCTCTTCATCCTTTCTTCGTTTGTCATCCTGTCTCATCTTGCCATCCAAACATCTCTCTCTCTCTCTCTCTCTCTCTCTCTCTCTCTCTCTCTCTCTCTCTCTCTCTCTCTCTCTCTCTCTCTCTCTCTCTCTCTCTCTCTCTCTCTCTCTCTCTCTCTCTCTCTCTCTCTCTCTCTCTTTAAATGGCCCATAATAGTGTAGCAGCAGCAGACAGCAGCAGCAGCATGTCAGGTTCAAGCCTCAGCAGGTAGCAAAGCATCTCAACAGCTGTGTCCATGTTCTAGAATGTGGCTGTTCCCTCTCTGAGCCCCGCCCACTTATGACCACTTCCTCTGTATTTCCTGTAGCTGAACTCTGTGGTACAGATGCTCTCTAGTGTGGATATTCCTAAACTGAATAAATAATGCATCTATAAGCACAGGACTTTTTTTTTGTTGCTTTAGCTAATTATCTGTCTAACAAAGATACCTGTGTAAAGAAACAGAACTTGATGT
>NC_140169.1:8596983-8601983 GCF_963971535.1 Notolepis coatsorum
ACTGCACCTCCTCATCCATCACGCTCAACATAGGGGCCCCCCAGGGCTGTGTTCTGAGCCCCCTCCTCTACTCCCTGTACACACATGACTGCGTGGCACAGCGGAACAACAACATAATCATCAAATTGGCTGATGACACAGTAGTGGTGGTCCTGATCTCTGCCAACGACGAGAGGGCCTACCTAGAAGAGGTAGAGAATCTGTCACAGTGGTGTCAGGAGAACTGCCTCTCCCTGAACGTCAGCAAAACAAAAGAGATGATTGTGGACTTCAGGAGGTCGGGGGTCAAGGACTACAGCCCCCTCAGCATCGACGGGGCACCGGTTGAGAGAGTGAACAGTTTCAAGTACCTCGGAGCCCACATATCCGAGGACTTGACATGGACCACACACATTGACAGTGTTGTGAAGAAGGCACAACAACGCCTCTACTTCCTCAGGCGCCTAAGGAAGTTCCAAGTCAGTCAGAAGATCCTTAAGAACTTCTACTCATGTACAATAGAGAGCATCCTGACTGGCAACATCACCTCCTGGTTTGGGAATAGCACTGCACAAGACCGTAGCAGACTACAAAGAGTGACACGTTCAGCCGAACGCACAATTGGAGGGGGGCTTCCCACCCTCCAGAACATTTACAACAAGTGGTGCAGGGGTAAGGCTAAGAGAATCATCAAGGACTCCAGCCACCCGAACAACTGCCTCTTTGAACTGCTGCGGTCAGGCAAGCGATACCGGAGTCTCAAGGCGAGCACAGAAAGACTCAGAAGAAGCTTCTATCCCCAGGCCATCAGGCTGCTCAACGAACAATAAACACTATGCAACAACCATCAAATGCACACAGCACACACACCCACACGCACACACTCACTTAAACAAACAACACACTGCAGCACCCACTCTCCACACTTTAGATCACCTAAACACACTTTACACTTTATATTTATTGGTAAAGGATTTGCACTACAACTCGTACACCTTACTGTAAATTGTACCTAAATTGTACCTCATCCCATTTCTGCTCTGCACTATATAGTATTGTATATTAGTACATTGCATAGTATATTGTATATTGTATGGTAACTCAGTTACTTCTATTCTGCATCGAACATTGTACATATGTCTATACTGAACACTGTGACCTCTATTTTTACTTCTATTCTACATGCTATACTATTTTATTTCATACTTATCTTGTCTAGCACAGTCTCTGGAGCGTAACAGTAAGAAGCATTTTGTATAAAAGTATTCTGTACTTCTGTATGACAACTATTAAAGAAACTTGAAACTTGAAACGTACCATGGAGTTCATGGCGAAGTGGTTGTGCTGCGTCTGGAGGTCCATGGCGTGTTGATAGCCGACCCCGATCTCCGTGTGGCTCTGGAGGAACACCTCCTTGTTATGGCTGATCCAGTCAAACATCTGAAACCACAACACAAGCGGAGACGAGTAGGAATTATCATCAAACGTGACTTTACACAGTTACTTTAATAACTTATACAGTACCTTTCAGGAAACCCAAGGACGCTTTACAAAGCAACAAAAAAGATGCATAAGGAATAAACTAAATCAATAGTAATAACACTAAAGGACAGGGAGACGACTAGAGGCCGTAGGCCTTCGTGAGCAGGTGTGTAAAGGAGCCCAAGGATGTGGTGGAATGGATCTCAACCAGGGGAGAGTTCCAGAGGGTGGGGAGCAGAGTGGATCTCAACCAGGGGAGAGTTCCAGAGGGTGGGGAGCAGAGTGGATCTCAACCAGGGGAGAGTTCCAGAGGGTGGGGAGCAGAGTGGATCTCAACCAGGGGAGAGTTCCAGAGGGTGGGGAGCAGAGTGGATCTCAACCAGGGGAGAGTTCCAGAGGGTGGGGAGCAGAGTGGATCTCAACCAGGGGAGAGTTCCAGAGGGTGGGGCACTGGGGCCTTAGGCTCCGTCCCCAAGAGTTGTAGGTGGGTGTGGGGGATGGGGAGCAGATGAGTCCAAACTTAAAATAATTTATTATCATTATTATTTATTTAGCACAATTTGTTAATAAATATATATATAATATTGCAGCGAGCATTGTCTGCATCTAGCTTTGTAAAGTGTCACCACACTTGCAACCGTTTTGTGCAGACCGTTTGAAGTGTGTATTGTGCGCGTGAACGTTGACGTGAATGTGCGGCACACTTCATAGGTTTCGTTTTGCGGTAAACTAAACGTTGACGTCACCGGACTTAAAAAAAAATATACTAAAAATTAAAAAATTTAAATTACAGTACTGAAATGTGGCACCGGTGGATCTCATATGAATCGGTACTCGGTAGTACCGACGTGATTCGTTCGATACCCTGAAAAGTACCGGATTCGTACCCATCCCTAGCTAGCGGACACTGAAAATAAGTCTTTGTCAGATCGTAACTTGCCACAGCTTTTTTATTTACATAATTGTAAAAGAGATTTGGAGCTTAAACATGTAACATGTAACAATTGTATTGATATTTGTCATCTCCCCGTCTGTTTTCTGAACCGTTCATGAATGTCTCCGGTGCTGTGCGCTCTGTTCCAATGGAATCGTAATAATCTCGACCGTAAACTGATCAGATTGAAAATAAAAACACAACAACACAGAGGAGAGAGGAAACAGACTCTGTGTTATCAATATAAATACCAAGTCAGCCAGAAGATCCTTAAGAACTTCTACTCATGTACAATAGAGAGCATCTTGACCGGCAACATCACCTCCTGGTTTGGGAATAGCACTGCAAAAGACCAAAGCAGACTACAAAGAGTGACACGTTCAGCCGAACGCACAATTGGAGGGGGGCTCCCCACTCTCCAGAACATTTACAACAAGCGTTGCAAGGGGAAGGCTAAGAGAATTATTAAGGACTCGAGCCACCCGAACAACTGCCTCTTTGAACTGCTGCCGTCAGGCAAGCGACACAGGAGTCTCAAGGCGAGCACAGAAAGACTCAGAAGTAGCTTCTATCCCCAGGCCATCAGGCTGCTAAACGAACAATGAATGAACACTACACAACAACAACCACCAAACACACATAGCACACACATCCACACGCACACACTCACTTTAAACAAACACACTGTAGCACCCACTACACACACTTTATAGCACACACCCACTTTAAACAAACACACTGTAGCACCCACTCCCCACACTTTATATTTATGGATGAAGGATTGCACTACAACTCGTACACCTTACTGTAAATTGTACCTAAAATTGTACCTCATCCCACTTCTGCTTTGCACTAGATAGTACTGTACATTAGTACACTGCATAGTATTGTGTATTGTATATTATATGGTAACTCAGAACATTGTACATATGTCTATACCGAACAACTGTGACCTCATTCTTCTTCTAAATTCATGCTATATTATGTTATTATGTTATTTGATACTATCTTGTCTAGCACAGTCTCTGGAGCGTAACAGTAAGAAGCATTTTGTATGAAAGTATTCTGTACTTCTGTATGACAACTATTAAAGAACTTGAACTTGAACTTGAACTTGAACTTGAAGAGCACTGAAACAAGAATCTCTCTATTTCCCCTGCATTGAACCCTTCCTAACTATGTAGGTCAGTGGGCCAGCGCTCAGGCACCAGCAGGCTCCAGTTCTAAAACCTTGGTCAAGGGCGACGGCCGGAGTGTGTTTCTAGCAGGCTGTGTGTCGTTTGTGCATGTCCTTTAGGTAGCACTGCACCAAAAGACAATGCCGATTTGTTTAGCACATAATCAGACTCACACACATCCAAAAACTCTAAACAAGGACATTGGATCCTTGTATTGTGTTAATTACAGTATCATTTCATTGAGCTGTAATTAACACAACAAAATTATCCAATATCCTCAATGACATCACTGGTGGCCATATTCAAACTCTCTATTAAAATTGTATGTGTGTGAGATTATGTGTAAAATAAATCTGCATTGTTTTTTGGTAAAGTGCCCCTTTAATAGAGGCAGCCTGCTATTTGTCAGATGTTTGATTGTTCAGAATGGTGACTACTGTAGACCCAAATAAAACCAGGAATTACGAAAATGCTTTCTAGTCGCCAATTGTGAAAAGTTTAAACTTTTGAATGATGATACATGTCATTGACGATTGTCATTTCCGCATGCTAACTAACCTAAACCATGTCGGCAGTGTGGAACTATTACAAAGTGTCTCAGACAGATGTAACAAATGCCATCTGTAACGTAACAACCTATACTACTGCTAGTTTTAGTTGTTTTATTATAGATCCCCATTAGTCTACACACCAAAGTGAGACTACTCTTCCTGGGGTCCAAACATTAAAAATACAAACACACACAAAAAAGTTAAATAAAAATATAAAACCACAAACATTGAAGTACTCACAAGAAAACATCACAACAAACAAAACAGTGAATCAAAGCTCACTCAATATTCACAAGTCACAATTCTCCAACCATAAAATACAAATTAATTACATAGTCCGTCCATAAGAACAAAACAGATCAAAATCATTTATATGATTTTAACTCATAATATAGCATAACTTTTCTCAAGTCACCGATCACCTTTATATTTCCATACTAATTTCCATAATAAATCAATGGGCAAAATGTAACTCATTATTCATGAGCGCAATTTTAAACTTTTTTTTAAACATAAATTTGTTCCTTACCATAGTTATATTTCTCTGTATATTATTCCAATAAGCAACTGCTCTATACATTACCGTCTTTTTCAGAGTATTTGTTTTTGGTAACGTAACGGCCTATAATACTGCTATACCAGCTGTAATGTAACAACCTATAATACTGCTATACCATCTGTAATGTAAACTGACCTATAGCTACTACTGCTATAACAAAACAAAATAAATATCGGTATCATCAGTGTATCAGTCGATATGGCTCATAGACAATGGGTAAACTGTTGTCGGGGCGTCCCGAACTACACATGATGTGGAATAAGCACAACATACACAACAGTTGAGTCTACATTAGGGATGTCCGATATTATCGGCCT
>NC_140169.1:8606983-8631230 GCF_963971535.1 Notolepis coatsorum
CCGATGGGGTGGGTCCTGGTTGTTGTAAAACAGTGACTCCTACAGGTCGGTCGGGGCGCCTGCTCAGCGAGGGAGGGAACTGGGGGAGATAGTGTGATCCTCCCACGCGTTACACTCCCCCGGTGAGAGTCCTCGCTGTCAGGTGAAAAGAAGCGGCTCGCTGACTCCACATGTATCGGAGGAAGACATGTGGTAGTCTTCTCCCTCCCCAGACCGACAGTAGGGGGCAAAAGCGTGCAACGACCAGGAAGGGAATTGGCATAACGACTAAATTGCGATGGGAAAAAAATACGGAAAAAAGGGAAAAAAAAAAAAAAAGAAAAAAAATAATGAGTGATGTATTTCATTCATGGGAACCCAGCTGCGAAGATTTGGGCCACTTACGGAGACCGTTTCACACGTTCAGGAATCTGGAGGAGGATTTTTGTAGATTTGTTAATACTACATTTTGACCAAGATATTTACAAAGGTACTTACGAACATGTTCGAGAATGAGGACCATTGTGTGTAGACTGGTGTGTGTGTGTGCGTGTGTGTGTGCGTGTGTGTGTGTGTGTGCGTGTGTGTGTGTGTAGACTGGTGTGCATGGGTGTGTATTTGTATGTGGACTGGTGTATAAGTGTGTCTCTGTGTGTGTGTGTGTGTGTGTGTGTGTGTGTGTGTGTGTGTGTGTGTGTGTGTGTGTGTGTGTGTGTGTGTGTGTGTGTGTGTGTGTGTGTGTGTGTGTGTGTGTGTGCGTGCGTGCGTGCGTGCGTGCGTGTGTGTGTGTAGACTGGTGTGTGTGAGATGTGTATGTAGGTGTGTGTGGGTGTATGTATGTGTGAAGGGATTAGCTGCCATGTGTTTGATTAATCAAACTGCAACTCTGGCGCTGTAGAAAACCGGTCCAGCTAGTTCTGTACAAGATGCTGATTTATGCTGGGGGGGGGGGGGGAATCAGCTGGTCTTGTAGAACACTGGTCCCAGGTCAGCTGTAGAACACTGGTCCCAGGTCAGCTGGTGTTGTATAACGCTGGTTCCAGGTAGGCTGTAGAACGGTGGTCTGAGGTCTGTTAACTCCCACTGATCATAACTCAACCTGACCGTACAGACGTTGGATGTTTGTGGGACAGGAGAGGAGACATTTAAACACCCAACCATCTGAAGAAGGTCGTGGAAACGGAGGGACAGCTATTTCCTGTAGTAAACAATACCTTCCCAGATAAACACCATTAGGAATGCAGTTCACCACGCTGATGTTTGTAACACAGGCTCATTCCTCTGCCCATGCTGAGGTCAGGTGATAAATATTTGTAGATGAGGTATGTGAATATGTACGGGAGTCTGTTAAAGCCCTTACTATATACTGTAGTCAAGTCAAGTCAAGAGTTTTATTTGTCACGGCATACGAGTATACAATGAAATGCGGGTGGTCTTGCCCGCAACGATGTGCATAATACAATAGTAATAACATATAATAGAATCCAATAGAACGACATTGTGCAATAAAACAAGTAAACAGAGTAGGGCATATCGGTATATGTACATAAGTTATTTACAGAGCATGGTAGGACATGCTAGGTCCTGTGGTAGTGCAATACACTGTTAGCTACGGATGAGGCACTGGGTCTTTATGTACATGCTATATTATACAATCTCAGTTATACTATACTATTCTTAAAGTGACCTTTCCTTAGTGGCCATAAGTGTGGGCGTATGCAGCATGAGTGTGTGCTTGCTCATGTTAAAGTGGCTGCTAGTGTGTGAGTGTGTACAGTGTGTGTGTCGTGCGTGTGCTCATGTGTGCTTGTGTGTGGAGAGTTCAGTGTTCAGGGCTCTGATGGCCTGGGGCAAGAAGCTGAGCCGAAGCCTCTCTGTCCTAGTAGCTGGTGTTTGCAGGCGTCTGCCTGACCTCAGCAACATGAACAGGCTGTTATTGGGGTGGTGAGGGTCTTTCATTATTCTGCAGGCTCTGGATTTGCACCTCTTGTTGTATAGAACCTGCAGGGGTGGTAGTGCAATACCCGTAGTACGCTCGGCTGAGCGCACCACTCTCTGTAGGGCCTTCTTGTCCTGTGCCGTGCTGTTTCCATACCAGGCAGACTGGTGGACAAGCTGATCGAGCTGGGTCTGAGCTCCGCCCTGAGCGCCTGGGTACTGGACTTTCTGAGTGAAAGACCCCAGGCGGTCAGGGTGGGGGGTCAGACCTCCAACACCATCACCCTGAGCATCGGGTCCCCCCAGGGCTGTGTTCTAAGCCCCCTGCTGTACTCACTCTACACACACGACTGTGTGGCCAAGTTCAGCTCCAACTCCATAGTGAAGTTCGCAGACGACACGGTGGTGGTGGGGCTGATCTCGGACAACGACGAGAAGGCCTACCGGGAGGAGGTTGAGGTACTGGAACGCTGGTGCCAGGACAACAGCCTGCTCCTGAACATTGGTAAAACCAAGGAGCTGATCATGGATTATAGGAGAGGACAGCAGGAGACACACACACCACTGATGATTAACGGGGCTACCGTGGACAGGGTGAGCAGCTTTAAGTACCTGGGGGTCCACATCTCAGAGGATCTGACATGGTCAACACACATAGACACAGTAGTAAAGAAGGCGAAACAGCGCCTCTACCACCTGAGACAGTTAAGGAAGTTCAGAGTATCGGGGAAGATACTCCAGTCCTTCTACTCAGGAGCTGTAGAGAGCATCTTGACCGGAAACATCACTGCCTGGTATGGAAACAGCACGGCACAAGACAAGAAGGCCCTACAGAGAGTGGTGCGCTCAGCCGAGCGTACCACGGGTATTGCACTACCTCCCCTGCAGGTTCTATACAACAAGAGGTGCAAATCCAGAGCCTGCAGGATAATGAAAGACCCTCACCACCCCAATAACAGCCTGTTCCAGCTGCTGAGGTCAGGCAGACGCCTGCGAACCCCAGCTACTAGGACAGAGCGGCTTAGGCTCAGCTTCTTCCCCCAGGCCATCAGAGCCCTGAACAATGAACATTGAGTGCCACAGAACACTGAACTATCCACACACAAGCACACATGAACACACACACGACACGCACGCTGTGCACGCTCACACACTAGCAGCCACTTAACACTTTAACATGAGCGGGCACACACTGATTGATTGATTGATTGATTGATTGATTGATTGAAACTCATGCCGCACACTTATGGCCAAAAGGAAAGGCCACTTTAAATTAGAATAACAGGAACAGTGTATTGCACTACCAAAGCTACCTAGCATGTCCTATATGCTCTGTAAATAACTATGTACAGATACCGAGATGTCACACCATGTTACCTGTTACCTGTTTATTGCACAATGTTTTTTTTTTATTGGATTCTATTATATGTTGTAACACTGTATTGCACATCGTTGCGGGCAAGACCACCCGCATTTCATTGTATACTTGTATGCCGTGACAATTAAAACTCTTGACTTGACTTGACTTGATGTTTCCAGTCAAGATGCTCTCTACAGCTCCGGAGTAGAAGGACTGGAGTATCTTCCCAGATACTCTGAACTTCCTTAACTGTCTCAGGTGGTAGAGGCGCTGCTTCGCCTTTTTTACGACTGAGTCTATGTGTGTTGTCCATGTCAGATCCTCTGAGATGTGGACCCCCAGGTACTTGAAGCTGCTCAACCTGTCCACAGTAGCCCCGTTTATCCTCAGTGGTGTGTGTGTCTCCTGCTGTCCTCTCCTATAATCCATGATCAGCTCCTTGGTTTTACCAATGTTCAGGAGCAGGCTGTTGTCCTGGCACCAGCGTTCCAGTACCTCAACCTCCTCCCGGTAGGCCTCCTCGTCGTTGTCCGAGATCAGCCCCACCACCACTGTGTCGTCCGCAAACTTCACTATGGAGTTGAAGCTGAACTTGGCCACAACTTGTACATACTAATATCACACACTAGTGTATACTGTACATACTAATATCACACAGTGTATACTGTAGGCCTATGTACTAATATCACACACTACTGTATACTAAGGCTGAGACCACTTATCGATAAATCAATAATTATCGATAACTGCGTCACATATCAATATATTTGCATATGTAAAAAAATATATATAATAAAAAAAAATTATTCGTTTTTTATACTTTATAGTATACTATACTAAAATACTAGGTCTTGTGGCATGTTTTAGTTAAAACATCCCCATTTCATGTAAATTCAGTTGAATTGCAACTCTGCACTGTGCATTCAATATGCAGCGCACTCCTCCATCACATCCAGAGACCAGACTATAACATGAGAAGGATCACTGTGGTCGTTTTTAATGGGGAAATGTGTAACACTAAAGATGGCGGCAACGACAACGTTAAGAAAAAATAAAAAAATGTATCTACTTTTTCTCCTCCTTTTTCTGTGATTTTTCTCCCATCCCAATTTACCTCTCGTGCCAATTCTCCCTCCCCTGTCCTGATCGTTGCTCGCATGTGCCCCCCACTGGCCGGTCGTAGGGAGGATAGAAGCCCATCACATGTCCCCTCCGATACATGTGGAGGCAGCCAGTCACTTCTTTTCACCTGCCAGCGTGGACTCTCATTGGCGAGGAGTAACGTGTAGGAGGCTCACACTGCCCCCGCCATTTTCTGACTTTTGCTGTGCAGGCGCCCTGACCGACCTGTAGGAGTCGCTGTTTACAACGTCCAGACTACCACCCATCGACTTCCTCCCGCTGACTCTGCCAATTGAGTTAGTATGACGGCCGGCCCAAGCCGGAGGCAACGCTGACAGCCGGATTCGATACCGGTGTATCTTGCGTTGGTGACGAGCGCAATGTCCGCTGCGCCACCCAGCCGCCTAATGTAGGTTTTACATTTTTGTTATACTAATAAAAATATCGATATTTATCGATAATTTTGTCCCGATTTATCGATTCTTCCAAATGGCATATCGTCTCAGCCTTAGTGTATAGTGTACATACTAATATCACACACTAGTGTACTCTGTATGTACTAATATAACACACTAGTATATACTGTGCATACTAATATCACACACTAGTATTCTCATGGCGTAGGCAATTAAGGTCTGAATCAAGCTCACATCTTCTCTCTCTCTCTCTCGCTCTCTCTCTCTCTCCCTCTCTCCTCACGCTCTGCTGAATATTGTCTCATTAGACAGAGATGATGTAAAATAATTGGGAGGGCAAAATCAATCAACTGACTGTTTGCATAAAAATGACTGACAAAGTGATCCACCAATCTGTGGTTAGCAGCTGTCTTAGGAAACCATGCAGGATACTTCCTCTCACGTCAGTAGAGAATAATGGGAATAATGGTATGGAATAATATTAAATCAAAAACGTCTTTCACGTGTCTGAACGATTGACACGGCATCGACATGTGCACGGCCGGGTCTTGAAAGTTATTGTTGGGGAACTTGTAACACTGACAAACTATCCCAAGTGCCTGATGGACAATGTTATTTCTTATTACTACCGGGAGGAGGTTGATGTCCTGGCACTCTGGTGCCGGGATAACAGCCTACTCCTGAACATTGGTCAAACCAAGGAGCTGATCGTGGATTTGAGGAGAACACAGCAGGGGACACACACGCCACTGTGGATTAATGGGACTATCGTGGACAGGGTGAGCAGTTTTAAGTACCTGGGAGTCCACATCGCAGAGGACCTGACCTGACAACTGAGGAAATGTCAGGGAAGATGCTCCAGTCCTTCTACTCTGAGAGCATACTGACTGGGAACATCACTGCCTGGTTCAGCAACTGCACTTCCCAGGACAGGAAGGCTCTACAGAGAGTGGTGCGCTCAGATGAGCGTACTACGGGTATTGCACTACCAGCCCTGCAGGTCCTATATAACAGGAGGTGCAAATCCAGAGCCTGCAGAATAAGGAAGGACCCTCACCACCCCAACAACAGCCTGTTCAAGCTGCTGCGGTCGGGCTCAGCTTCTTCCCCCAGGCCATCAGAACACTGAACACTGATCTCTCCACACACAAGCACACATGAACACACACACACACACACACATCCTCACTCTCTCACACGCCACACACAAATAAAAAAAGGTCACTTTAAAAACACAACTGTATATTTGTATATTATTGTATAGTACTCATTACATTTATTTCTTAAGCTTAGCATTGTGTTTTTATTCTTATTACTTTTTATCATGTCTATTCTATTTGATTATCTATTCTAGTTAATTATTCTATTTTATTATTTGTATTTTTGCACAATCAAGGCGGGCATGGCCACCTTCGTTTCACTACATGTCTCATGTGACAAATAAACCTCTTGAATCTTGAATCTATTATAATTCGCTGAGGCAGATAGATAGTGAGTCCATGTCCTTTTGGACATAGCAACAGTAACTAAGAGAAGCAGGACATAGCAACAGTAACTAAAAAGGCACATCTGACTTAACATTCTTTACTTAACAGTTAGAACCATGTTACCTGAACTATAGTGTGGGGAGGGAGGATGTAGCGAGAGAGAGAGAGAGAGAGAGAGAGAGAGAGATAGAGAGAGAGAGAGAGACAGAGACAGAGAGAGAGAGAGAGAGAGATAGAGAGAGAGAGAGAGAGAGAGAGAGAGAGAGAGAAAGAGAGAGAGAGAGAGAGAGAGAGAGACACACACAGAGAGAGAGAGACAGAGAGTTGTATTTGCTATTAATGACAGACTTGACTAAAACCTTTCTGCTGGAGGACAGAAAAGGCTCAAACGTGTCTTCATCTTGTCTAGTGAGACCAGTGACCTCCGGCGACCCCCAGTTTGATCATCTCCTCACTTTCTCAGGCTCAATATTTACAAACCTCTCACCTTCTCAGCATCCTGTTCAAACAGTCGTAGCTGGAAGCACTGGTCCAGTTTCAGCTTCCTGACATGCCACATCTGGTGGAGGTGCTGCCTCGTGGAGTGGAGTTTATCCAACAGACTGGCCACCTAGACGGATGATAATGGGAATGAATATGACGTGTTAGGGGTGTAACGATGCGACCTCACAACGATTAATTTCTATTGCGATTATTCAGGCAACGATTCAATGCATCATGAAATCTCTTCATTTGACCACGATTCGATTCGATTCTATACATTGTCGATACATTTTCTATCAGTTAATTCCCCAAAAATAATACACAAATGTGGCTGGGGGAACTGATTCACTCAGCATGAATGGACTATAGGTCAATAAAAACTATTTTTATTTCGATTAATTTAGATTATAATCGATTCTAACACATTAGAATCGATGCATTTCGATTAATCGATGCATCGTTACACCCCTATGGCGTATACATCCATGTTTTATTGTAAATGTTATTGTAAATAGTTTGAGCAAGTTTGTAGGCCATGTCTGGTTTGTCTATATTATTTCACTATTCATGTGTCACAATTATTAATTCAGCGCTACATTCATTTTAAACCTTAAAACAGTAACTGGGCATTTAACTCCTGTTTGTCAGCAGTTAATTGATGCAGGTGTTCTTGATTAGTTGATCAACCAAGCCTTGATTTAAAACCAGGTGTGTTCGTGGTGAGAGGGCTTTTTGCATAGTACCTGCCAAGGGATGTTTGTGACTTGCTTTGTATGGCCATTAAAGACTATTATCTTTGTAGGAATGCTACTCATTGTGTTTTAAATGGGTAGACCTGTCTGTAAATGAATGGTTAGTAGGTCTATCTGTAAATGAATGGTTGGTAGGCGTATCTGTACATTAATGGTCGGTAGGCCTATCTGTAAATGATTGGTTGGTAGGCGTATCTGTACATTAATGGTCGGTAGGCCTATCTGTACATGATTGGTTGGTAGGCCTATATGTACATTAACACATTGAGTGGCAACGACGAGATATCTCGTTGTTGGCTGCCATGCGTTGAGTGCCAATGATGAGAAATCTCGTTATTTAATCGTTATTGCTTTTATTAGCGATATCCATAAATTTTTCATGAATCCAGCCTCACGTTATCATTGGGACTGTCTATGAGCTCGAAAAGGGCAAATACCGCCCCCTATCGTCTCCCGGATGGTATTGCACCCATTGGAATGGACTCAATGAAAATGCATGTGAAAAGAAAACTCCGGATTCCACATTTTACTTCTCAGGCATGTAACCAGAGACTACTGCATTCATTGGGGACCCTCAGAGCAGCGTTGATTATGTGTTTCGAGTACATAGCGTTGGATCAATAAACGCGATCGATATTTGGAATGAGGAATCAGGAATTGGAATAATCTTTTTGCAGAACATCTGATCTGAGGTAAGGAATCTATTTTACCAGTCTTGGGGTAATCAGATGTTTTTTTTCACATATTTCACAACGTGTCCCCTATGTGTGTATGTGTGTATATGACATTAGCGCTGACCAGGTCATAGATAATCGATTTTTCAGCCCACTTCTCTAGCGTGCATAAGTACACATATACTATCGATAATCTAGCGTTTATTTGAAAACGATTCATAAATCAGCCGGAAAATGACAACGTGTTGTGTGTATTACACTAAAGGGCGATTCCTGCAGAATCTATTTTTTTTCTAGACATTTTCAAAAACGTCCGTTTTTCAAAGCAGTATAAAACGGAAATGTACAGATGAAAAAACAATCCGTTTCGTACATGTTGACTGCAAGCAAGTCATTGATAAGCGACGGGCGTATTAGACACATAGCCATAATATAGAATATAGAAATAGCTCCACGAAAATCATGAAATATCGGAAAATCAGTCCCAAAAGGCTGGCATTCAAGCGATAAATAGTGCGCCCCCTGCTGGCACTCAATGTGCTAATGGTCGGTAGGCCTATCTGAAAACCTTACACGGGACAGTGCAATATGAAAGAGTGCTGTGCAATCCAAAATAATGTGCTGTGCAATCCAAAATAACCTTGGACTTATGGGACTGTGCCACATCAAATTTTAATAACGTTGGTTGGCATTTATATCTTCCTTGTTAAGTAGGCTTATTGAATGTGGCACAAATAAATGTTTGAATCTTTTCAGTTTCCACTATGTGATGGTAGCAGCTCGTATTCTGTGTGTAGTACGTGTGAGGCATCTTCTACGATCTTATGGGCCATTCTCAACATGTTTGTAGTGTAACTTTCCAGTTTGGTTGATGGATTTGCTGATTGTCGTTGAGGAAATGTTAACCCTTTCACTGCCACGCTAACAAATCGTTAACCCTTTCACTGCGATGATACAGAAGGTTGACCCTTTCACTGCCACATGACAACGGGTTAACCCTTTCACAACCACACTACAGAAGGTTAACCCTTTCACTACCACACTACAGACGGTTAACCTAACTGTAGCACTCAACACTTTGATGAACATTGTTACTCAGCTGATAGAGTTGTACCCTTCCTGCTGTCTTGTTGTACAAAACTTGTAAGTCGCTTTGGATAAAAGCGTCAGCTAAATGACTAAATGTAAATGTAGTGAAAGGGTTAATGTGGTAACATTGACTTCATAATTTCATAATCAAAAATGTTAGAGTAACCCTGAAAACTGAAAATATCTGTAGGGATGGTAATTTAGGTATTACATAGACTCTCAGAGCACATTTTGGAGAAAACCTGCAGGCCAAGCCTATAGGGTTGTTTACACAGTTGTACAAAAGCCATTCCAACCCCCCCAGGAAACCAAACACCTAGACATGTGACAGTTGAGCACAGCAAGAAGAGACCAAAAGCGGAAATGCCTCTGTGAGACCAGAGTAATGTGGTTGAATCTTTACAAATAGATTCAGAAAATACAAAGTGTCAGTTGGTAGACAGGGTTTTGGGATGGCTCTTGTGAATTGAATAGTATTAACCTAAGAAGCACTGACTATACTGGGTTAATGTTTTCAACACAAGCACTATTAAGGCAGAAGTCACCAGACCTCATCAGTTGAACACCACCAGGCGACACCTCATGACGACATTGTTTACTCAGTCACACACCACAGAAAAACGGTGACTCAGTATAGCAGTAAAGACAGCTGCGCTAACCAAGATTAGAGGTCACAGGAAACATAATTGCATTATATTAGTTTAGAATGAAAAACAATATTGGAATAATAACAAGATTATAGTAACAAATTAGAAAATAACTTACAAAGAAGAATACCATTTTAGGAATGTCAAACCTGGAAGTAATAAAGCCATTTCCTTCAAATCACAGTTATATTATAAAGATTCAGTCTGGTAAATAAAGGTTGGTGCTGCTCCTATGATGTTTGATATCAGCCTAGAAGCAATGACTGTACTGGGGTGATATTAGAGATCTATAGGTCATTGCATGAACCATATGTGTGGGAAAGTCAAAAATGGTGCATGGAGGAATGTTGAAGTGGTTGCAGAGGAGACAGGCCTCTGTCAATAAGAAGCCACGGCCCAAAAAGGAGGGGGCCACCGACACCGGCCTCCACAAGGACATGTGGGGGCAGAGCAGCCCCAACAAGAAGATACATGTGATTGGTTGAACCAGTTGAAAGATAGGAAGGTCATATTGGGCCTATAAGTATTGGAGCAGTGCAGTTAGTTGGGAGGCCAGCCCACCGACCCGTCCCCAGGGGGGTCCGGCTGAGCCTCCATCGAGCCACCAGAGAATGTGCTGTTATACATGTGAGTAGAATCCAGTGTTGGGAAAGTTACTCATTATTGTTGGTTAGAGTAACATGTACAGATTCCTACCTTAGGACCGGGTTGTGCCCATATGTATGGCTTAGTACATTCTTATTTCATTAACATAACATGACTAAATGTACATTATTGTCTTTGATGTAAAAAGCCAACGAGGGCTATTGTGATTTAACCTCATCAAATCCTTTTGTACAACTCATGTATTGTGCTTGAAGTGTCCTGTATGTAACCAATGCATTATTCCATCTCGGCCCACGCTGCAATTAAATGAATATTGGACCATAGCTACCGGTTGTCTGGCTGTATACAACTTATTCTCTACTGGCTAAATTTGGGAGCCCAGATGAGGACCATTGTTTCTATCACACTGTGATCTTTTCCTTCCTCTAGTTAACAACCTCACTGTGCTGTAATTAATAGATATTCATATAGGAATATACTACAGTTGGTGCCGTTTTTAAGACCCGTTCTGATTTGTTCACATAATGAGCATGCAGAAAAAGAACCGGGAAGTTGGAAATTTGCAGTACAGAGTGAGAGGCTGTCTGGAGGATGAGAGAGACGTGGGGTGAATAGGAATATTGATGGTCGTGTATAGCCACAGTAGGACCCAGGGTGGATATGTGTATTGTTTGCTTACAGGACTGGTGGGTGATGTTATATTTAGGATGTCCAAAAAACCTGCTTATTTTGAGTTGTATTACAGTGAATGTGAGCAGCGTGTTTGTGCAATGTCATTGTGAGCAGGAGGATGAAACTTGCGATTTTTTTTTTGATTATATAAGAGCGGCAGCCGACGGAGAGTTATTAGTCATATTTTAGGGACAAGCTAGGGCTGATGGTTAGGGGCGCATTTTGGAAAAGAGTGATGAGGAATCTCTAGTTAGGAGGCGACGTGCAGGAGCGGCCTGAGTGAGGGAAAGTAGACAAGCTAGGGCTGATGGTTAGGGGCGCTTTTTGGAAAAGAGTGATGAGGAATCTCTAGTTAGGAGGCGACGTGCAGGAGCGGCCTGAGTGAGGGAAAGTAGACAAGCTAGGGCTGATGGTTAGGGGCGCATTTTGGAAAAGAGTGATGAGGAATCTCTAGTTAGGAGGCGACGTGCGAGAGCAGGCCTAAGTGAGGGACAGTGTACGAAGCAAGGGTTTAGTTTAGGTAAAATATTTAAGGAAAGAATGTAGTGTAGTGTATTTTTAAGTATATGACTGGGCTTGCCGCTCGGAGGTACTGTGTATGACGCGGGAGATTAGAAGGAAAATATGGGGTATTTAGGAAAAGGACACTAGTGGATGTTCAGTGATCAATTTTTAGATGAGAAGTCGGCTTACACAAGAATCCAAGGTTGATAGCGTTGCGCCATGTAATCGATGTCTCGGTTTGTTTGTATTTGTGTATTTGTGTAAATTGTATGTGATCAGTAGCAAGCTTGACGAAGGTTGTTATGTTGTGACGTGGATCGGATCAATACTAGTCTGGAGCGAATCGTATTGGAGGTTGGAGCTAACTAGTTTAGCTTGGCGGAGAAGATGCGGTATTCTAGAGATGTTAGAGCGCCGTTGTGAAGACATTTGCGAAACGCTGTGAGAGAAATTGTTGTTAGAAGGCGAGTCGATGCGTTCGTTGCAGTGATTGGGGTCGTTTTAGTGGTTGTATATGATGCGGTAGAAATTGTGTACAAGAGTAACGTGAATGACGGAAGTCGCAGGATGATGACGTCATGGTTAGTCATGGTGAATGAAAGAAGTCGCATGGTGATGACGTCATGGTGTTGAATGGAGAGTGTGTAACGTTCGCGGCGCGCGGGGCCAGGCAGAGAGAAGGGTAGGAGAAATGATTAATGTTGATCTGTGTAACGGCGTTGGTATATGAGAATGTTTTTAAGTTCTTTTACAATAGTTTGTTCTTTTAGAGTGGGTATTTAGACATGTGTAAATTGTTTATTGTTAGATTGGTACTGGGCGGAGTGAATGAATGTACGGATCTTGAACGTGGCATAACTTGGGGCTTCCGGGATCGCATGGAACCTCGCATGGAGGTTGGCTAGGCTATTAGCTTGCATGCGGCTGTTTTGTGAGTTTGCGGGCGACATATGGGATGATTAGAGTATGAGAAATGGTGTTTTGGGAGTAGTATTGGACGCGGTAGGATGTCGTGCCATTTTTATGAATGTCGTGGCAGATTTTTGGTTGTCGTTGCAACGTTATGGTGACGCTACTGCGCATGTGCGGATCGCTGTTTCGTTTATTTTCGCTCGGGGGACGTGGTAAGTGTGGATATTTTTGCTTTATGTTATATAAATGACCTGGGAGTGGTTCTGTTTATGGTTGTTATTGCTACGAGTATGTGTACGCAGGGGTAGAGATAGGTGACTTATCAGTGGTTGGTTTAAGGGAGGAAGTTGAGAATAGGTTGCGGACGTTGTCAGAGTGTGGATGATTTAATATACATGCCCATAATTAAGCTGGGATTCATAAAACCGGCAGAACTGGGTAGGTTGTGTTATTGTCTTTGATACATAGGGGTATATTTTTAACCAGGGGGGAATGAGAGTTAATAGATTAAAAATAGTACAGTGGAAAACATGGAATTGTTCACCCGTTTTAAATACATCATAACTTTTATTGCATACATGATACACAGATAAACGGTAGTTTGGGAGAAATAATTGAAATGGGAAAAATGTTCTACAAAGTCAAATGCAGTAGGATCGGTTTGTCACGTGTGTATGGTAGGAGGAAGAAGGAGAACTAACCACTATAATGTTTTATGAGATGAGTTGATGGACGTTGCCGGTAATAGGTTAAAATTTCACAAAACTAACCTTATCAGTGGCTATTTATTGAGAAGGAAAATACTGTGTGCACTGCACAAAACAAGTGTGTACATGTGTGATGTTGTAGATTATGGGAGATAGTCATTGGGGAGAAAATCAATTGGGGTTTATACTGCAAAAACATTGCAGTGAGTCTATATCAGTAGGGAATGATTTCGTTTGCCTGTGACCAAGTTAGACACACAATTTAACTACTCTGGGTCAATGTATCATTTAAAAGTGGGAACAAAATATATACATTAAGTCTGTGGGATATGCTTAGGTGGTAATTTTATTACTTGAATGATGTTGTGTTAAAATAGGTAATTGTTTTAATCTGTGTGACATGTACAATTGTGTGCTTGGAAAATGTAGCTTGAAAAAATGCTTGTATAGGATACATTGATTTTGGTACACTGTTGGAATAATATTGTTGCAAATCTTTAGATGTAGGCTTGTTGGTATATGTATTTTGTTGCATTGCTATGATGAAATGCTGTTAGAGTGTTATATCTTTAATGCCATTGGTACATAGGCTGATGTTTTTTAGTAAGATTGATGCTGCCTTGATGTAAGATTGTGTTTTAGCAGTTATTATAAATGACTTTGTGTGTAATGATTAATCCTTCTGTTGGGTTACAGGGGGGTCATGGGGTAAAGAGATTTATTTTAGGTCATGGGAACTCATAAAGAGTGACCCAGGCTATCTTTACTAAGCAGTAAAAACGGCCAAGGGGGGCCAAGCAGGGAGTGAGACTGGACGCAACAGAAGAGAGGTCACAGAGGTGGAGATAGGAGTGAACAGTTGTACAGCTGTCACAGGGGCGGTTATACGACAGGAAGATGGAGCGGAGCTAGGCAGTTAGATGCAGGGGAAGTAGAGGTCAGAGGTGAAGATTGCAGAAGACAGTTGTAAGTGAGATAACGGTTGACAGTTATGTTTACAACAGGGGAGAGAACAGGGAACAGCTGGGTTAAGTGAGTGAGACAATCAAGAAAGTGGCATTCATTTGGGGTTATGACTTATGAATGTTAACTGGTTGATAAAGGAATATTTGGATCTGTCTGTGCACTGGAAGGCATGGATAGGTCTGAATTAAAGATGGATTCCAGTCCGTCTTTGAAGTGAGAGTAGAGGTTAAGAAGAGATGAGTGTAGCCTGATGGGAGAGCAGAAGAGGGAGGAACAAACTAAACCATTGTCGGTCTGTGGTTGATTAATGAGTTGTATGAGAGAGAGTTTTGGAAGTAATTGTTTAGTTTCAAATGATCAGTGTGAACGGTAGATGATTGTGTGCCAGGTGGTATGCAAGTGTGGGAGCAGCGTGAGAGTATATGTTTATAATATGAAGGATGGAGATGATCTGGGTGGCTGAGAATGGGAGAGAGTGTTGGTTATTTTGTGTGGTTGAGAGATTATTTTGTATAAAAGGGATTTTGATGCAGGAGTGAAGAAGTGAGCGATGTCATTTTTTGATTTCAGTTCATATCATTTAAATGAGAGTTTGTTTTGGTTAAGGTAACAGCCTGTGCTCAGGATGTGTGGATGATGTTGAATTGTGATGTTTGATTGGTTTTTGCTTTTATTTCTTTTCTAACTCTGATGTTCAGGATCGAATGAATGTGACTATGAGAAATTGGATGAAAGCGTTTGATTAGGTCATATTCAAGGTTTAAAGTTTTATTTTGGTACAGATACTACTTTTATTTAAATTTAATTTTTGTATGTATGAGTGAGCGTGAATGTACAGTTGTAGGTTTATTTTCTAAGTGTTTTGATCTGTAGTTGTGTGGACTCAAAGCGGTTTGAATAGGAACCTGTAGGGGTGATTGTGCAGTCTTGAGAGGTGTCAAAGTCACTGACATGTGTGAATGGGACGGTTGGGTGATGAGATGTTGAGTGGATGGTTTTGGAAAACCTGGTTTTTATTTTATTTCATTGGTTTACTGTTTTAGGTATGAATGGTAATTTTTTATGTAAAAATTGCAAGGCATGTGGTTGATAGTCTCACATGTAGAAATTGCAAGGCATGTGGTCGGAGGATGTGTTATATTTGAATATTTGGTTAATTGTTTGATTTTTTTTTCTCTTTTTCTTCCCAAATGTTTTTTTTGTTAATGATCTGGGGAGAGGACTGTTGGAAGAAGAGATGCATTGGATCCGATCGATGACAAGTTAAGTAGTGCCACCACGATTTGCATATGGAATTAATGGCTTCCCTTATTGAGTATGTTGACATATTGTGTAAAAAGTTTGCTCTGTGCTTGTGTCTTCCACAGCTCAGAAAAAGGGAGGGGGAAGGCAGATCGACGATGGGGGACACATGAGTACATTTCATTAGAAGCAGTGACGTAGGATTTCATTTTTCCCTGTTACTCTGCAGTCCAATGAAGGTGAGAAAATTCTTGTACACAGAGACCCCTGCCTGTACAAACCCCATGCGGGTGGGGCCAGGTTGTAAAAACTGAACAGATGTGGTTTGGAGGAACTTCCACGCTATAATCGTCTGACGACGGGTTGTCATGAGATAATCAATGGCTGGACCTGGGATGACCTGGCCTGGGGGGGGCGGGGCCAGTCTGAAGACTGAGCTGACAGTGTGTAAACAAGGTTCTCTGGGGAGTTGTGGTTGGACTGCAGGGGACAGGGACGAGACTGGATAGATACTGATGGGCTTTGTCTTGTGCACATTGATTTGGTAAAATGCGCAGGCAAAGGGCGGATAAATTACACAACGCAGGGTCAGATATAGATGCATTCACATAAGTAAGGATATGGCCAGGGTGAGGAGAATGGGTAAAAGAAAATTTTCGTTGGAATTCTGCTTTCCTCTGCCAAAACTGAGCTGAGGGAACAAGAAGTGACAGGTTTATGACCGTTATGTGTCATAAAAGGGGGGAGGATAGGTGGGAAGCAATTAATTAAATATGCAGACGTGATTGTACTATCTTAAAGAAAAAATTAGCAGGAAGAAGGGATTATTTCAGAGAATGAATGTAAAATGGAAAATTGTGATACTAATGGATCTTGTCCTCCCCAGATCATGTAAACGGATACTGTAATTTAAAAAAAATTGTGATTGATTAGACTTTAAATGTGTAATGTTTAGATTAAATTGTTTTAATTGTTTTTAGCATATTCAACGTGCCCAGAGGACGAGGCCTGATGAAAGAGTGGTAAACACTGTTTCATTTAAGGCAGAGTAGGTTAATTGGGGTTCTGGATGAATGGGTCATTTGGATTCCCCGGGAGGGGGCCATAGTCAGGGGAAATGTGGGAAAGAAAAGAAGAAGACAAGAAGGCCAATATTGATGAGATGTACCAAAGAAGAATGGAAAAAAATTGAGAAGAAAAATTGTGAAAAATTCAAAATTTATGATTTTTGTTATTATGTTAAATTGGATGGCTAGTATGTATAGAAATTAAGTCAAGATAATTGTAATATGACATTAGTAAAATGTCAAAGGGAGGAATGTGGTAACATTGACTTCATAATTTCATAATCAAAAATGTTAGAGTAACCCTGAAAACTGAAAATATCTGTAGGGATGGTAATTTAGGTATTACATAGACTCTCAGAGCACATTTTGGAGAAAACCTGCAGGCCAAGCCTATAGGGTTGTTTACACAGTTGTACAAAAGCCATTCCAACCCCCCCAGGAAACCAAACACCTAGACATGTGACAGTTGAGCACAGCAAGAAGAGACCAAAAGCGGAAATGCCTCTGTGAGACCAGAGTAATGTGGTTGAATCTTTACAAATAGATTCAGAAAATACAAAGTGTCAGTTGGTAGACAGGGTTTTGGGATGGCTCTTGTGAATTGAATAGTATTAACCTAAGAAGCACTGACTATACTGGGTTAATGTTTTCAACACAAGCACTATTAAGGCAGAAGTCACCAGACCTCATCAGTTGAACACCACCAGGCGACACCTCATGACGACATTGTTTACTCAGTCACACACCACAGAAAAACGGTGACTCAGTATAGCAGTAAAGACAGCTGCGCTAACCAAGATTAGAGGTCACAGGAAACATAATTGCATTATATTAGTTTAGAATGAAAAACAATATTGGAATAATAACAAGATTATAGTAACAAATTAGAAAATAACTTACAAAGAAGAATACCATTTTAGGAATGTCAAACCTGGAAGTAATAAAGCCATTTCCTTCAAATCACAGTTATATTATAAAGATTCAGTCTGGTAAATAAAGGTTGGTGCTGCTCCTATGATGTTTGATATCAGCCTAGAAGCAATGACTGTACTGGGGTGATATTAGAGATCTATAGGTCATTGCATGAACCATATGTGTGGGAAAGTCAAAAATGGTGCATGGAGGAATGTTGAAGTGGTTGCAGAGGAGACAGGCCTCTGTCAATAAGAAGCCACGGCCCAAAAAGGAGGGGGCCACCGACACCGGCCTCCACAAGGACATGTGGGGGCAGAGCAGCCCCAACAAGAAGATACATGTGATTGGTTGAACCAGTTGAAAGATAGGAAGGTCATATTGGGCCTATAAGTATTGGAGCAGTGCAGTTAGTTGGGAGGCCAGCCCACCGACCCGTCCCCAGGGGGGTCCGGCTGAGCCTCCATCGAGCCACCAGAGAATGTGCTGTTATACATGTGAGTAGAATCCAGTGTTGGGAAAGTTACTCATTATTGTTGGTTAGAGTAACATGTACAGATTCCTACCTTAGGACCGGGTTGTGCCCATATGTATGGCTTAGTACATTCTTATTTCATTAACATAACATGACTAAATGTACATTATTGTCTTTGATGTAAAAAGCCAACGAGGGCTATTGTGATTTAACCTCATCAAATCCTTTTGTACAACTCATGTATTGTGCTTGAAGTGTCCTGTATGTAACCAATGCATTATTCCATCTCGGCCCACGCTGCAATTAAATGAATATTGGACCATAGCTACCGGTTGTCTGGCTGTATACAACTTATTCTCTACTGGCTAAATTTGGGAGCCCAGATGAGGACCATTGTTTCTATCACACTGTGATCTTTTCCTTCCTCTAGTTAACAACCTCACTGTGCTGTAATTAATAGATATTCATATAGGAATATACTACATTAACTTTATGTAGTGTGGTAGTGAAAGGGTTAACCTTCTGTAGTGTTGTAGTGAAAGGATTAACCTTCTGTAGTGTGGTAGTGAACGGGTTAACCTTCTGTAGTGTGATAGTGAACGGGTTAACCTTCTGTAGTGTGGTAGTGAAAGGGTTAACCTTATGTAGTGTGGTAGTGAAAGGGTTAACTTTCTGTAGTGTGGTAGTGAAAGGTTAACATTCTGTAGTGTGGTAGTGAACGGGTTAACATTCTGTAGTGTGGTAGTGAAAGTGTTAACCTTCTGCAATGTGGTAGTTGTTGGTGACAGGTATACACAATTCGGGTTGTTAGGGTCACGTCATTGATCACGTCATTCACAAATGGGTCACGTGGTGTCGTAGTAGTAAAGTCAGCTGTTCACCTGCGGGTTTCGGAAACAGTAACAATGAGGGGGTGAACGGGGAAGTCACACTTTGCTGACCGCACGTACGCTACACTATGATGAATCAAACCGTGACTCATTCTATTTTATGATACTATATGAACTGTTTTAACTACAATAAACTAACCAAACACAGTATCCTGGATCCGTGGTTATGTGGCGAGCAGGTACCATTATTTCCCCGTGTTAGTCTCTCGGTGACTGCAGTATGTTTGGATAGTCACCATACAGTAGTGAAAGGGTTAACCTTCTGTAGTGTGGTAGTGAAAGGGTTAACCTTCTGTAGTGTGGTAGTGAAAGGCTCGCCACTCTGGATTTTGCCAGGACTATTGACAACTTGCACAATGCCATGTCGATATTAATTGAGTTATATGTCTCATTTCATGGCCCATATCTAACAGATTAATGTATTGGATTCAGGCGGAGATAAATGTAGCTAACTCTAACAGTGGAGCCACATTAGCATTTAGCTCCGCCTAAATCTGTTACTGTAGATATGGGGCATGAAAGGAGACGTATAACTCAATTAGTATCGACGTGGCATCTGTTAGAACCACGTTTGATATTCTGGAAAGTTGTGAACGCTTTCTGTTAATTCTGGTAAACTGTTGGTTATATTGGATTTAGGTGGAGCTAAATGCTAATGTGGCTAACTAACAGTAAACCTTTGTACATGAAATACAGCTCAAAAACCTTAAAAGACCCAGCTGACAAACACACTTTACAAATGTTTGCTTATTAAATAAAAAAATTTAAGTAATTCAAAAAGAAAAAAGTGACGAGAAAGTTGTTGACGGGAGAAAGGTTGCTAAACTCAATGTGTTGTTATGGGACCGGAAGAAGTCTGCTGGGCCAGAGACGTAACCGGATATGACGCCCCCACATTGTGCAAGTGGTCAATACCAGACAAGGTGCAGGTTACCTTAGGCACCAGGCTCTGGAAGTCCGCTGAGCCGGAGATGCAGTTCCTCCCAGAGAAGCCGTCGCTGGAGCGGATGCACTGCAGTAACCTCTGACCCTCCCTGTCCAGCTCCTCCACTGGAGCCTTCAGCACCTGACCACACACACAGTAAGGACACAATTAGGGATGTCCGATATTATCGGCCGACCGATATTATCGGCCGATATCGGCAGTAAAATGTGATATCGGAAAATATCGGTATCGGTAAAAAAAAAAAAAAATTTTTTTTTTTTTTTTTTTACATTTATTTAACATTTATTTACCCAGGCAAGCAAGTAAGAACCAATTCTTATTTTATTTATTGTCAAAAGTATGCATGTTGGTTTAATTCAACAACAAGAGATATGTAATGTTAATTTTTACCTTTTTAATTATCATATTTTGCACAGATAATGCTTACATTTAGAAAGCCTTTTGAATGCATCCAGTGAAATTATTAGTTACCTGAAATTATTCAGTTTTTTGGGGGGGAAACCCTGCATATATCGGTATCGGTTGATATCGGTATCGGTATCGGTATCGAAATTAAGAGTTGGACAATATCGGAATATCGGTATCGGTAAAAAAGCCAATATCGAGCATCCCTAGACACAATCCATTACAGAGAAGACGGCTTCACTAGATCAAACGTCATCGGATCACATTTAAATTTCATCAGATGGAATCGGCTCGAATCGGCCCTCGAGGGACCGTGTCTCAGGAGGTGGAGCTGTCGTCTGGTAAATTGGAAGGTTCCCGGTTAGATTCCGGCTTCTCCCGTCAGCGTGTCGCAGGGTCCTTGAGCGAGACACTTAACCCCTAACTGCTCCCGATGAGCAGGTTGGCACCTTGCATGGTCACCTCCACCGTCGGTGTGTGAATGAATGTGAGGCATACGCTGTAAAGCGCTTTGGACAAAGGCTGTTATACTGTATGAATGCAGTCAATTTACCATTTTGGATTTAACTGAACTGAATTTAAATGAATCAAACTGAATTTAAATGTGGCAGACAACAAATGCATCAACAAAGCATCATACAAATATATAAAACCGAATCAAATCCCATTCATTATGAGGCAAACTGATGCAGCGTTTAAAAGTGAGGAAGCAGCCCACCTTCTTCTTCAGCTGTGTGTGTTCCTCTATCAGCCGGCGAGAACCTTCCACATCCACAGGAAACTCTTTCTTAGAGAGAAGCTCCTACAGAGAGGATAGATAACATACCAGATCACAACACAAACAACATGCTGACTGGACACCAATATGGTCTGTGGTCTTTATATCAACAAGGGACAGAATCAGTTCAATCTATTAATTTATACATCTGTCCGTCCATCCAACCATCCATCCACCCATGTATGTATATCTGTCTATGTATCTATCTATACCTGTAAGTCCTCTAGTCATGACAGTGGCCCCTCCCACTGACCCACCCCGTCCTAATGTACAGTTTCCTCCCCCTCGTATGTATATTTACTGTTAGGATCTGTTTAACAGTACTGTATATTTGCATATCTTGTATGTCACAAATGTAACAGTACTGTATATCTGTATGTCATGTATGTCATAAATGTTATGATGAATTGAAAATGGGGGACCCTGATGTAAACAAGACGAAAGTCTTTCTCTGGTCTGCATCCCCTTAACAATTGTGTGTATTGAGTTGTACTGTATCGTACCCATTCTGCAATCTGTTAATTAAAGTTTTCAATCAATTCAATCAACATATATATATATATCTACAGGTAGGGCTGTACCGAATGTAATATATTTTTTTCCATTCAAAGCTTCTATTGAAGTTTTCGAATGAAGCTTCGAATGTCTGTCGTCATATTTTATGACGTAATAAAAATAATATTATTATTATAATTTTTTTTATATAAATATCCTCAAATTAAATGCTCAATTTGAATAAAGTTCATCTGATAAAATGAGTAATTTTTTTTATTAAATCAACTGTGAATATAACTTGTGAGCTTCGTCAACATAAATAATCCAATAAGGGCACGGTTGGTACGAAAGTGATGGTGACGTCTTGATGGAGCGCCGAGCGCCAAGCGGATAAATAAATAAAATTATTAAAATGTGGGCGGCCGGGTAGCGCAGCGGACTAAGCGTCTGTCTACCACCACAGAGACAGTGGGATCGAATCCGGCTGTGGTGCTTCCGGGTTGGCCGACCGTCCTTACTAACACAATTGGCAGTGTTAGCGGGTGGGAAACCCGGCGAGGGTGGGTCCTGGTCGTTGTAAACAGCGACTCCTACAGTTCGGTCGGGGCGCCTGCACAGCGAGGGAAGGATCTGGGAGAGGTAGTGTGACCTTCCACACGTTACACTCTCCAAGTGAGAGTCCACGCTGCCAGGTGAAAAGAAGTGGTGGGCTGGGTACACATGTGTCGGAGGAAGCATGTGATAGTCTCCGCCCTCCCAGACCGACGGTAGGGGGTAGAGTGCGCAACGACCAGGAAGGGGATTGGGAATTGGCATAACGACTAACATTGGGAGGGAAAAGATAATAAAAAATAAAATAAAATATTCAAATGTCAACGTTATGAAGCTTCGAAGCTTCAAACTATTCGGTACAGCCCTATCTACAGGTATCTATATCTATCTAACAGCATCTATCTATCTGTACCTGTAGGTCTTCTAGTCGTGACAATAGATGTATGGCGCTGGCCATAAACTCCTCCAGTGAGACCCGTAGCTCCATCCACTCCTCGTGATTGTAGTCTAACGATCCTTCAAAGTCATCCGTCAGCTGCGAGGGGTCCACTAGCTTAGCCAGACCTTCCACTGAGACCATACTGGTCTGAAACAGAGGAAACAGAGGGATATTAGAGTAAGGTTATGGCTTTATTATGGTTCCTATTACTCTGAATTCGCTGAATTCGACTTCCACGTACAGTAGGTTCTTTATCTGCTGTGGGGGTTTGAGCATTTATAGTTCCACACAACCTTTTCCATCAGAGACTCCCCTACACTCTCCACCTTCAAAGCTCGCCTCAAAACCCACCTGTTCTCCCTTGCCTTCAACCCCCCCCACCCCTAAACCCCCCCCCCCCTCCCCTCCAACCTGATTGATATGTCTCCAGTCTTTTTTTTGTGCCATCAGGCTGTCTCCCCCGTTCCCCCCATGGTCTCATGTTCCTTTTGTTTTTGTTTCTTTGTTGTTTTGTTTTTGTTTCTTTGCTTTCGTCTCTTTGTTTGTACCCCTGCTCCCGACTACTGTCAGCGACTTCGGGTTATTGAGAAGCGCTATATAAATCAAATGAATTATTATTATTATTATTAAGGTAAATGCTTTTTTCCCTCCTATAGAGGAATGACAGACGGCACTGGCACAGCGCTAATATGGTGTGCAGAGAGGCATGGCTACACAAGACTAATATCGGTGCATCCGTACAATAAAAAAAAGCCTAAGCGTCCATCCAGCTGTACCTCAAAGGTGAACTTGGCGCTGCCAAAGTTGGTCTTCTGTTTCTGCCAGAAGGTGTCTGGTTTGATGATGAGAGCCACACAGATCTCAGCTGGAAAGGCCTCTTGGAGAGTCTTCAGCAGGGGCTTGATCAGGTCCCACTTACAGCCACGCATATCAATGATGACCGTGAACCCTCGCTTACACACATCCTCACTGAGGAGAGGGAGAGGGAGGGGGAGGGAGAGGGGAAGGGGGAAGGGGGGGAGAGAGAGAGAGAGGGAGGGAGGGGGAGAGGGAGGGGGGAGAGAGAGAGAGGGAGGGAGGGGGAGAGGGAGGGGGGGGGAGAGAGAGGGGGAGAGAGAGGGGGGGAGGGGGAGGGAGAGAGAGGGAGAGGGAGGGAGGGGGAGAGGGAGGGGGGGAGAGAGAGAGAGAGGGAGGGAGGGGGAGAGGGAGGGGGGGGAGAGAGAGAGAGAGGGGGAGGGAGAGAGAGAGAGAGGGAGAGGGAGAGGGGGAGGGAGAGAGAGGGGGAGAGAGAGGGGGGGAGGGGGAGGGAGAGAGGGAGGGGGGAGGGGGAGGGAGAGGGAGAGAGAGAGAGAGGGAGGGGGGGAGAGAGAGAGAGAGGAGAGAGAGGGAGAGGGGAGGGAGGGGAGAGAGGAAGGGGGGGAGAGAGAGAGAGGAGAGGGGGAGGGAGAGGGAGAGAGAGAGAGAGGGGGAAGGAGGGGGAGAGGGGAGGGGGGGGGAGAGAGAGAGAGAGGGGGAGGGAGAGAGAGAGAGAGGGTGAGGGAGAGAGGGAGGGGGGAGAGAGAGAGAGAGAGGAGAGAGAGAGAGAGAGAGAGAGAGAGAGAGAGAGAGAGAGAGAGAGAGAGGGAATGAGAGGGAGAGACAGGGAGGGGAGAGAGAGGAGGAGGGAGGGGGGAGAGGGGAGGGAGAGAGGAGGGGGAGGGGGAGGAGGAGAGAGGGAGGGGGAGAAGGGGGG